>NC_056524.1:61417691-61435353 GCF_019175285.1 Sceloporus undulatus | reverse complement strand
TAAAGAGCAGAGGTTAGCCACCCCAGGCATCCTCTGCTCTAAGGGCAAAACCCAGCCTCCCTAACCCGGTAAAAGCTGCGCAACTGCGCAGTTGCGCCGAGGTGCTCCTCAGTCCGTGGGCGGCACTCCCGGGGCGGTGCGCAAATGCGCACCTCCGACACCCCGGGAGGAGGCCGCCCGGCAGAAGGCGCAGCTCTGGCGGCGACGGTGGTCCAGCGAGGAGGCAGAAGGGGGCGTGTCAGAGAGGGTCCAGTTGCCCGGCTTTATACCCGCCGCTCTCACTTGGCGGGCTCCTCCCTGGCTTCCCACCAGGTGTCTCTTAAAGGCCCCTCTCGCTTTCTGGCCGCCAAATGCCAAAGCCAGCAAGCGTCCAAAAGAGTCCCGCCGCGGTGCTCCTCAGTCCTCAGTTGTTGTTGTTATCCTAACCAGAGCTGGCCCTGCTTAGCTTCCAAGATCAGATGGGATCTGGTGCCTTTAGGATATTAAAAATATATATCTGTTTATTTTTTGCTCAATTTGACAGATTTCCATGTTTCGTTGTTTTTGTTTCATTGTTCATCAACATCAAAATTGTTTTTGCATTATGTCTGAATGTTCATTTATGTTTTCATTTCATTAGCTACATACATTTCTTAAAATATACTGATATTCACTTTTTTATTTTTTTAAAATGTATGCGTTTTGGTCTCTGATAAGATAAAATAGTGTTTCATCTGATAATATAAAACATTTTGTTAAGTGATCTCTTGTCTTCCCATGAGGCACAGAGGATGCTGGCAAAACTTGCTGCTACCAACCACAGCAGTCTGCTGCCCTCCAGACCTATCTTATGCAAGGTGTAAAGAGGAAGTTCCAGTACTTTCTCAGCTGGGCTTTAATGCTAGGACAGAATCCAACTAGTGAATAGATTTGAAAGCAGAGAAAAATTCAGCACAATATACACTTTTTGGGAATTTTAAATTGCTCCCTTCATACCACTTTAGAATACAGTTGGGAGACAATGTCAACTAAAGACAAGAGTCTACCATAGTATGTGTACCTTTAACCTTAGTCAAGTCAGCTCACTAAAGACATATTTGTTTCTCTTCAATATCAATGACCAAGAGACCTGGCTAAACACAATACATTATAGTTTTAATTGCCATGTAAGATTTATATCAGTATGGTGCATAATTTTGTTATAGTGACTATGGGAGCATTTTTTAAAAAGTATATTATCAAGAAAACATTAAAGTGAACTGTGTGTTTTGGATGCAAGTTATTTTAAGAAACAAATAATAAAAAGGCACCACATGAAACCTGCCTGATACACCTTCTTGCATCTGTTTTTACATTGCCATTAAATGCCGTACTAAATTACTCCATTTATAAAAAAGCAATTCTGTGTTTATGTCCCAGCTGTTCTAATTTGCAACAATTATACCTAAATAAATACCTAAAGCTGGAACAAATTTGTGAAAAGCACTCAAGTAAATTCCAATGCAAATGCATTTGCAAAAGCTTTTAATTTAAATTTTTCTAATTTGAATGTTAATAGCATTCCAAATTTTCTTATTTTGCTGGCTACAGAAGTTTATCAAAAAACAGGACACAAGAGATCCCCCCCCCCAACATGTAATTTAGTGATTGCTTTTAAATATATCAGTAATAGTCAGGATTTTCTAGCACTTTCCTCAAAATCAAGATTTCAAAATTTTGCAAAATTATCTGGTTTAGAATAATATGTTTCATTTATGGGCCTAAAAATATTTCTTTTTATTCCCAAAATGATGCATGCTGTACTGTAGAGGGCATCTACTCAGTGGCTCGCATGTCTACGAACTCTGGATATTAGTTCTAATTTTCTTTTTTAATGTATTTATTTAAATAAATATTTAATATAAATTTACTATATTATAAATATATATAATATATTTGAATACAAATTTCCTAACATAAAATCACATATAGGGTTACAACATTAAAAATACTGCAAACATTACAAACAAACAAAGACATTTGATCTACATCTACAAAAACTAAACACTGCTTATACTATACTAACGTACAAAGACAGTCTACAAATGATTTCCAACTTATCAGTCTGTGGAAAATATTAACTGTTTACTTCCCAAATCTCTTCTGACTTTAGTTCTAAAATTCAAGGTGCTGTCCTAGGTGCTTAACCCTGTCTCTAAAATTGGCTGAGCACTTAGGACAGCTTATTTAAAAATAGAACTGAGCTCCAGCAGAAGCCAGAAGCAGCAAAGGAGAGAGGGAAGGTCCTGGCCACACCCATCTGGCAGAGAGCAGAAGCAGGAATCCCATGCAAGGACTCATAAGACTTGTTTGCAGTAACACCAGCTCCAGCAGAAGCCAGCAGCAGCAAAGGAGAGAGGGAAGGCCCTGGCCACACCCACCTTGCAGAGAAGACAAGCAGGAAGCCCAGGCAAGGACTCATAAGACTTTCTTGCAGGCAGCGGAAGCGGTGAGAGGTGGAGCAAGTGTGGCACACCCTTCAAAAGGGAGGCCAACAACACCAGCTCCCTCTGCAGTGGAAGCAAACACGGTGCACCCTTCAAGAGATGCCAATGCAACACTGGCTCCCTCGGTAGAGACAGTGATGAGAAACTACCAGGAAAATACCAAGGGATATCTCGATCAGTTTTATGAATACAAGAATAAAATAAGAACTGACACAACAGAATTACAAAGAGAAGCTAGCAATAGAAGGGAACACAATTGAAATCTACAAAGATTTACCAGCTCAAACTTTAAAGAAAAGATAAGACTATAGACCTTGATCCACCTGGGAGAGATGGGAAAATATAAATAAAATTATTATTATTATTATTATTATTATTATTATTATTATTATTATTATTCTCTCCAAGAAAGACAAGAAAGACAAGAAAGACTTCATAACAGTCCCCAGAATACAGAAATATATATATTTTTTGTGCAACCTTTGCTATGGCATAGGCCTTCCAACTAGCGAGTTCAGTCAGACTCATTCCAAATATTCTGCCATTGACCCTCTAGTCTCCATCCCACTCATTTCATCAGCACCATCTCACCACTAGTGAACTGTGGGCCTGTTTGACTCTGCTTTATGAGATGGAATGTTTAGGGGAAATCGTGTCCAATGCTCTGGCCATTTCCCTATTCCAGAGATCAGTCAAGGCTTCAACAGGATCACCTGTCAAGGCAACAGGAAACTCCCCAAGAGTCAAAATGAATCCACCTGGAACCATACACCTCCTGGGGCAGACTATATTAATTGGCCCTGCAATGGTCCAAAGTTCCAGTGAGTTGAAATTCCACCATGCAGTGATCAGTCTAATATTTTATTTAAAGGAATTCAAATAGTTGAGGTATCTCTAGGTTCTAATGTGAGCACTGTAAAAAACAAGATCAGACTGTTCCTGTCATAGCATTGCATTACGACAGTGAGATAAACATCATAATGTACAGTGCAGATTGTGGGCAAATTATCCTCTCAGCGTGTACTTTATACTAAAAGGACTATTAATACTCATAGGAGATATCTGTGTGGAGGCTAGAGTCCGTCCATAATCATTTGTGGATTTAAGAATATAGTTTAAACTTTATGTTCTTCACTTGAAATTGAAAGATCATATATCATTGTCCCTAAAGAGCAAATTAGACAAGCAAGGTACTAATATTCCATGTTCTAGAAATATATTTCTTTACATGAACAGTTTTGTATGACATTTGCGGTGTAGGACCAGATACAAATTGTTTCTCTTTTTCATTTTTAAACAGCTTTAATTTACATAAATTATGGAATGACCAACAGGTTTTATCACTTAAAAATTAACACATCATGAATCATTTTATTGGGTTTGCTCTACAGACGGTTATATAAAACAGTAACATATAAGCTGTTAAATATGTATTATCTTTGTTATTTGCTAGAATTCTTATCTGTCCCTTTCATATCATCTTTTAATCATTTTTATTGAAGCTCCTACATAGTATAAGACTCTGACAACAGATAGACATTTTAAAATTATTTATTCATCCTTAATTTATTTAATAGGCTCCCGGCAACAATTTCTCTTGGGACATGTAAGTACAAATTCAGATCTTGAATAGCTAGAATAGTACCCTGTTTTCATGTTTTGAAGATATCTATGAAGCTTTGAGAAAGACACTGGTTTTCTTATCTAAATCTAGTGCAAATTATGGCTTTTATGGTGATTGTACCATTAAATTAAACAATATTCATTTGTTGTGATGGCTAGATGATGTTAGATTAAATACACACTTCTAGTTTCTTTCTTGGCTTGTTTTTTAACAAATGGAGGATAACTGGGTGACTGATATCATTGCGATTAGAGATAATATTCATTTTCCACAATGCCCCCTCTTCACATTGCGTGAGCTACTGCTTTGTGTGTTGTGATTCCAATCTCCACATGAAGATATCTATGAAAGAGGAAGATTGCCTTCCAGATGGACAGATTCAGTCAAGGGAACTATGGTTTTGAGTCTTTAAGACCTCAGCAGAGTCTGTAAGACCTGTGCAGGTTGATGATAGTGTGATTTGGAAGTCTCTCATGCATGGTTGACGTGATGGCAGTTAGCAACTACAATGGCTGACATTATTTTCTCTTCCTCTATCCTAATCAGAATGATTGGTAAAGAAAAGTTATATTCTGTTCAGCTGAGGTGACTGGTCAGTTTACATCAAGGTAAACTGGTCACAATTTTTATTTGTTTATTTTAAACAAATAAAAAAATAAGGACAGATGCAAAACATTAATCTAAGATAAAATATAGCCTAAGGTAGAATTAGTCTAAACAGGAATAATAAGGTTGCTCTAATAGGCAATCATAGTGGTAGATACACTACAGTGAGGCTTTTGGAGTCTGTACAAAGATGCATTTTAGACCTTTTCCAATGAAGGTTCACCAGTCATACAAATGTTTTCCAGATGATAGACAACATCCCTTGCTGAGGATAACAGCAGAATAGGGAATACTTATGGCATTATATCAACCCAGAAGAATGTTAAAGGTTTTTGTTTTTGTTTTTTGTCATTCTCACTTCCCCTGCAAAACACCCCTCACATTTCTGGACATCAGAGGAATACATTTGCAGGGTGCACTAGGGCTGCAGTTGCCAGAGGAAGTCATTAAAGTCTAATTTTCCCTTTTCACTGATGAGAATGGAACTTTGTTAAAGGAACATGCCTACTCACAGCAGTACACTCAAGATCACCACCTGTTCCAGGGTAACCAAAGATTTTTTGAAAAAACATCTGGTAGATACTTTGGTTTCTTACTTTTCATTGTAACTTTTGTATTATGTGTAATCCTCAAATGACCTTGCAAGGGAAAGAAATCAAACTTATGTCCAAAGGCAATGGAAGCTTCACCAGGCAGAGAAAAGTGGGACATGGGGGAGAAAAAATACATCTATAATTTATTTAGAATAAGAAAACAAAACCAAAATGAGATCACTGTAACCTTGTTCTGTTAATATGATTTTCCATCTGTTTTTTCTCCCCTATATACATTTTCCCCATAGATTGACAAGAGTCATGTAGGCTGAGAAAATTTCCAGAGAATTACAGTGTTGAATAATTCTGTAAAAAAGAAAACAAAGATATCAATTTATTATTGTCCTTAGATACCTAAACAACATCACCTTTTAATGTTGTAGTGTTAAGCACACTTGCTAGGAAATAAGCTCATTGGATACAGTGGAACATTCTTCTTTGTGAAGCTATAATACAGCCTCCTTTGGTTTCCATTGTCTTTCAATAGTGTCTAGGTACACTCTGCAGAGTCCTGGCACCTTTCAAGATGGTTGACAAAAGCTCCTCAGAGAACAAGCCAAAAGACTAATATTTTAATCTGATGTTTGAATTATCACATGGGAAAAAATATCAGAATTTTAGCAGGACAAAAACATCTTTGGCAGATACTTATCACATGGCATCATGTTTGTCCTCCTGCTGCCTTGCATTCTATTGGTTACTGTAGTGAACATTCATACAGCAGCCAGCTTCAAAAGGGGGAAGTGCCGGGCTGCTGTGTGAATGTACAAATAACAGGCCCACACTTGGGGGGGGGAGAGGGGAGGACTGGCACATTCACAAAGCAGCTAGCTTTGGGAACTGATTGGCAGCCATCATCATTCATACTTCCTTCCTTGCAAAGGTGGCTTTGCCAGAGTAGTACCAAAGTTCTCTTCAGTATATATGCCCCAACTATGCAAGCCGACCCTGTGGAGAAAGACAAATTCTACTCAAACCTACGCCACCTTATACAGAAAGTCCCTGCAGAAGACAAAATCATTATCCTTGGTGACTTCAATGCCAGATTAGGAAAGAACTTCGAAGCCTGGAAAGGTGTTTTAGGCAAGCATGATGTTGGAAACTGTATTGATAATGGACACCTCCTGCTAGAGTTCTGTGCAGAACAGCAGCTGACTATTACAAACACCATCTTTCAGTAGAAAGATAGCCTGAAGACAACCTGGATGCATCCCCGATCCAAACACTGGCACCTCATTGACTATATTCTAGTGCGCCAGAGAAATATTCATGATGTCCATCATACTCGAGTGATGCCCAGTGCAGAATGTCAAACAGATCATCGCCTCGTAAGATGTAAACTAAATCTTCTTGTTAAGTTTAAACCTAAGAGGGGTGGCATCCTAAAGAGGAGACTCCAAGTCAACAATCTTCAACAAACTGCCATGAGAGACAACTTCCAGGCAAATTTGCAAACAAAACTTGAAGACCATCCTGTAGACTCTTCTCCTACAGCACTTAGGCAACATATCAAAAACAGCATCCTGCAATCTGCGGAAGAATCCTTAGGGTTCTCCCTCAAGAAAAACCAAGACTGGTTTGATGAAAACAACCAAGAGATCCAGGAGCTGTTGGCAAAGAAGAGAATTACTCACCAGGTACACCTCGCCTTGCATGTAGTCAACTCCCAACAAAAACTCCGAGACATTCAGAACAAGTGGTAGATCAATTTAGCAGAAAAGACACAATGTTGTGCAGATCTGGGTGATTCCAGAGGATTTTATGAGGCTCTTAAAGCAGTGTTTGGACCTACATATCAGATCCAAAGCTCCCTATACAGTACAGATGGTTAAACACTAATAACAGATAAAGCTTCCATTCTGAACAGATGAACTGAACATTTCCAAAGCCTCTTTAGTGCCAACCGAGTAATCCAAGACTCAGCTATTCAACATATGACACAACAACCAATGAAGAAGGAATTGGACATAGCTCCCACTTTGGAAGAAACCGTTAAGGCCATAGAGGAGATGAAAAATGGCAAGGCTGCCAGGATCGATGGAATTCCACCTGAAGCTTGGAAAGATGGAGGTCATGTACTCCATGCTAAACTCCATGAGCTCCTTGTGAGTTGCTGGGGAAAAGGCGAACTGCCATCAGATCTCCAAGATGCAGTCATCATCACCCTGTACAAGAAAAAAAGGAGCAAAATCGGATTGCTCAAGCTATCGAGGTATAACACTGCTCTCCATTGCTGGAAAAATCCTTGCAAGGATACTGCTGAACAGATTAGTCCCTGTTATTGCAGAAGAACTTCACCCTGAAAGCCAATGTGGCTTTAGAGCTAATAGGAGCACTACAGACATGGTATTTGCCCTTAGACAACTGCAAGAGAAATGTAGAGAGCAGAACAAAGGACTCTATGTAACATTTGTCGATCTCACCAAAGCCTTCGACACTGTGAGTAGAAAAGGTCTGTGGCAGATCCTGGAACGACTAGGATGCCCCCCCAAATTCCTCAAAATGATCATCCTGCTACATGAAGGCCAGCAAGGCCAAGTCAGATATGGCGATGCTCTCTCGGAGCCCTTTCTAATAACTAATGATGTGAAACAAGGTTGTGTTCTCGCTCCAACTCTATTTACAATCTTCTTCAGCATGATGCTCCAAAGGGCTACGGCAGATCTCAAAGAAGAAGACGGCATTTATATACGCTACCATACTGATGGTAGCCTGTTTAACATAAGCTGCCTGAGGGCCCAAACTAAGACTCTAAACTATCTAGTCCGTGAGCTGCTTTTTGCTGATGATGCTGCCCTCGTTGCCCATACGGAAGGAGCCCTGCAGCCCCTAACATCTTGTTTTGCAACAGCTGCAGAGCTCTTTGGACTGGCAGTCAGTCTGAAGAAAACGAAAGTCCTCTACCAGCCGGCACCTCAGGAAGAACACTGTCATCCCCACATCACTGTAGGCACATCTGTGCTTAAGTCTGTCCAGCAGTTCACCTACCTGGGAAGCATCATCTCCTCAGACACCAAGATTGATAAAGAGATTGATCACCGACTGGCAAAGGCATATAGTGCATTTGGAAGGCTTCACAAAAGAGTCTGAAGTAACAAACACTTGAGGCGAAGCACAAAAATCAGTGTGTATAGAGCCATTGTACTGTCTATTCTCCTCTATGGGTCTGAAAAATGGGTCACCTATCGCCAGCACCTACGACTCCTTGAACGCTTTCATCAGCGCTGTTTATGCACAGTTCTAAATATACACTGGACTGACTATGTGACAAATGTTGCTGTCCTTGAGCAAGCAGGGATCACCAGCATTGAGCCCATGCTATTGAGGACGCAGCTGCGCTGGGCAGGACACGTTTCTAGGATGAAGGACCATTGCCTCCCAAAAATAGTATTCTACGGTGAACTCACCATGGGTCAGTGTAAGAGGGGTGCCCCAAAGAAGAGATACAAGGACTCCCTGAAACAACATCTCAGGCTTGGCCAAACTGATCACCAACAATGGTCTGCCCTGACCTCGCATCAGGAGGCATGGAGACACACTATCCACGATTCTGCAGCCTTTTTCGAAAACTCATGCCGAACGAGTCTCAAACGACAACGCAGAAAGAACCACAACCCGGAAACATCACCCAAGGAGACTTTCCACTGTGCTTTCTGCAACCGGACCTGTTTGCCCCGGATTGGCCTTTTTAGTCACCAACGCACTTGTACAAAGCGCGGGATGAGTCCTTCCTGAATCTTTGTTCATGAAGCAAAGCCAGAGAGAGAGAGAGAGAGAGAGACCAAAGCACTATCATGAGGAAAAGTGGGATAAGAAAAGATGCCAAACTGGTATGCTTCTATTCTTAAGTCAGTGTGATTGTAGCAGGACAGTAGGATGGTGTGATGAAATCTTCACTATCCTGACCCAGTGCAAGTGTATCTGCAAATGCTAGAACAGAGTGGTTGACTGGAATGATAAATATTGATTCATTTCTTTTGGAAATACTGGATCTACATTGCATTGTCTTGTGGAGTATCATTTTGGGTGTTGCATGGGTTACCACATCTGAAATATACTTTTTGAGATGAAATACAACCATCCCAGTAACATAAATTGTGGTGTTTTTTTTTCTAAAGGTAGAACTATGTGTAATATTGGCAATTATGACTCATTTCCCCCCTGCATTTAAAGAAGTGTAATAGTATCCACAAAAGACCTTCTAGACTTAATGCCTAACATCTTCAAACAGCGTGTTCAAAATATTTCACACGCATTACCTGGTTTTAATCCTTACAACAAAGATGAAAGATTATTGTTATCGAGCATGCTGCAGATGGGGATGGTGAAACTGACACTGCATACCTTGCCAAAGGCTACCCAGTGAACTCATGACAAAGGTGAGACTCAACTAGGAACTTCCTGATGTGTCAGTCTCAAAACAGTTACATGATACTAACATTGGAATGGGCAATAACCTTTCCAGTACAGATACTCTCTTCCGATGAAAACAGACCTTTCCTGCCCAACTGGCTGTTTTCACAGATTCATATGCCTTTCAGAGATAAAGTAGAAATCAAAGAGATCCGGATCATCTCTCTTTCTCTCTATTATTATTATTATTATCATCATCATCATCATCATCATCATCATATCATTTGAATTTTTGGAGTTTCTTAATAAGTTTAAAACACTATTCTCTACACACATTTATGTCCCAGCCCCTCCTAAGTTTATGTTTTGTTTTTTTGCAAGTCCAGAAATACAATAAAGCTTCTTGCACTATAACCACCTAGGAAAATCTATGCAAAATTAGCAAAGATAATATCTTCTCATTTTAGAACCAAAAGAGAGAAAAAAACCTGGAGGTTAGAAAAAATATAAACCTATCTGATTCCTAACCTTTAGTTAGAACTGTAAATGGTTCTTCTAAACATTTTACAGCTATAAATGCTAAGTGCAGTGTAATTGCATACCTTAGTATATAGTGCTTTGAAGCTTCCCAAGAGTGAGAAGAGACAGTGACATTAATCTTAAATGTAGTTGCAGCAATCTTTTATTAGAAACCTTTACATTCAGAGATCTAAATATTCAGCAGAAAAGTCAGTGAGCATAAATTGTCTTATTGTCCTCATTTGCTTGGCTTGAAAGGGAATTTAACCCATGTGTAGTTACTATAGCATAACTGCTTTTGATACAGAAAGTTCAATCTTGCCTTTATTTTTAGTTTTAACAAGATTTTTTCTTATTGTAGAAGTCACCAATCATATGTACTACTAATACACTTTCAAAATACATGAATTGAGATTACCACCAAAAGAAACTACAGAAAATAGAAATGTTAAATGCATTATAAAAGTTCACATTTAAATCTTCATGATGTGAAAGGACGATAGGCTCTTGGTCAGGCAGGGATTAAAAATATGTTTCAAAGAAAGCCTGACTCATTATGTCACATGTTTTTTCCTACACCTATATTCCTCTTTTCTATTAATTATAGCCAGGAAGCAACTTGTTTTAAGTTAGTTACTTTGGTAAATAGTAACTTTTCCCAGTAATGAGCACTGTTACTTAATTATTCCATAGCGACCAGGTTTGTAGTTCTGTGAAACATAACAGGAGTTCTGACTGTCATTCTTTATGGGATGTGGTCTGTCTCAGATCCCATATCTGTAGCAGAGGATAAGGAGGACAGCAACAAGAATGAGAGACAGTGGCGGGGTACAGAC
Organism: Sceloporus undulatus; assembly: GCF_019175285.1. Lineage (NCBI taxonomy): Eukaryota > Metazoa > Chordata > Lepidosauria > Squamata > Phrynosomatidae > Sceloporus > Sceloporus undulatus. The sequence continues at coordinate 61,424,357 of NC_056524.1, read as the reverse complement.
CGCCGCTTTGCGGCGGTCTGCCGCCGCCGCCAGTAGGTCCGCGGGGGAGCCGGAGCCTTCAGACGGCCCGACTCCCGCGCGGACCGAAAAAAGAAGCTCCAAAATGGAGCTTCTTTTACCATCGCGTTTGCGACGTAGCGAGGCGCCAGGGGCGCGCTCGCTACGTCACAAGCGGCGCGACACGTCTGGACGCTGGGCATCCAGTACGTAAAGATGGCGGCGCCCGTATGAACAGGGCGCCGCCATCTTGTACGTATTCAATACGTACTAGGGTTAGGGGGGTGCGGAAGCACCGCCCCTTCCTAACCCTAGTACGTATTGTATACGTACTATTTGGCGGTCTGTAAACCGCCAGTGAAAGAGAAACAGAATGACAAGGAGGAGTAAGAAGTGATAGAGGTAAAGGATGACACTCCTTAAAAGTATAAGTTGCACAAGAGGTTAGTTGGATTTTTAAATAAACACAACAACAATAATTTTTTGAAATAGCCAACAACAGTTGTAATGAGGCAAAGGAGCCAGGCACTGATTTATGGCTTGAATTTGGTAGCCACATGTTTAACAAACATACAGTCATCAGCAATCAAATACATTTCTAACTATACAAAAACAATCGGTAAGCAATGGCCAGATCCCCCCCCCCCCCAAACGCTGGAGGCTATGGATCTGGGATGGGATGTTTGCTGGTAGAGACCAGAATGGTTAAATCACTTGGACACCTAGAGGGTGTGGTTAATCAAAACATGGCCTGAAGATGGCCATCCATTCAATGTTTTAAAAACCTCCAAAGAAGAAGATTCCACCATACTCCAAGGCAGCATATTCCACTCTGAAATAGCTCTTACGATCAGAAGGTTCTTCCTAATATTGAGGTGGAATCAATTTTCCTGTAGTTTGAGTCTGTTGCTCTGGATCCTATTCTCTGAAGATGCTAAAAACAAAATTGCTCCATCTTCAGTATGACAATTTTTTCAAATATTTAAATGGGTCTATCACATTTTAACCTTCTCTTCTCCAGGTTAAACATATTCAGTTCTGTTACAGACTGCCAAAATAAAGCTGCTTCGGGTCTCTTTGGAGGTATGATATTTAAATGATGCATGCATCCTAAGAATTCGGAGGTCGCACCAAAGCCACACTCAATTCCTAAGCACCGGAGTGCAGCTTTGGGTGCAGCTTCCGGATTCTTAGGATGCATGCATCATTTAAATAGCATACCTCCAAAGAGACCCAAAGCAGCTTTATTTTGGCAGTCTGTAACAGGCCAATGTCTCTCTTCATAATGCACACTTTCCAGACCTTTTACCATTTTGGTCACCCACTGGACACACTCCATCTTGTCAACATCTTTTTCGAATTGTGGTGCCCTTTTAGTGATTATGGCATTCCTTTCCAAATGCTTACAGACAGGCGGTTTTAATAATCTATTCTAGAATCTTTCATGATATCGATGTTAGAATGACTGTCCTCTTCCCCCCCCCCTTTTTTTTTTTTTTTTTTTTTTGAACATAGGGACAACATTTGCCTTTCTCCAGTCTTCAGGGACTTCTCTAGGAATTTACAAAGATTCTTGATAGTGGCTCTGGGATTACAATTAACAGTTCTTTTAGTACCCTTGGATGTAGTTCATCTGGCCCTGGAGACATGAATTCATTTAAACTGACCAGGTATTCCTGTGCTACCTCTTTATCTGTTCTAACCTGAATTTCTCCTACTGCATCATCTGCTCCATTTTCCTCAGGTTGAGCTCCATGTTCCTTTTGTGAGAAGACTGAGGCAAAGAACATATTCTGTAGTTCTGCCTTTTCTCTGTCCCTTGTAAGCATTTTGCAATCTTCTCCACACAATAGTTTTACTATTTCCTCCTCCTCCACCTCCTCCTCCTCCTCTCTCTCTCTCTTTCTCTCTTTCACTGTGTATATGAATTACATGGGGAGTCCTATTGATTTTTGTTTATTTATGAAATGCCCTTTTTTTCTTTGCAAAGCATCATGAACCCTATGAACTAGCATTGCCATTCTTTTTCCAGGATAAAATAACTTATTGAATGATTGGTAAACATAGACTTATTTAAAATAAAATCTAGAATGTAAATGCTATTTTCATAGTAAATTATAAAACACAATCACCCCTCCTTTTTCACAGGGATCCATTCTGGACCCCCTTGCAAAAATGGAGTTTTGCCTATATTCAAGCCCCATTGGCTTGAATATAGGCACAGGCACACACTCCATTTATTCTCCCTCCATTGATCCCTCACACATAAATGAGGGACGCGAGTCCAAAGACTATGAGAATGGAGGGAGGACTGTATTTTCTTTTAGTATTTAGATCAGTATATTTATATACAAGGATCAGACAATTCAGTGGCAGATTTGTTCACAATATATTTGTTCACATATTTTATTGGTATATTACCTTGTATTTTACCTATGTTTCTATTAAAAGAGACTAGAGACTCATGTACCACATTGTGAAATAAACCAATTTATTGGGGCTTGGCTTGAAAGAAGTGGTTTTCTTCTGATTTGAATTGCTTGTATTATCTGGACATTTTCGTAAGTTCAGTAAGTAAAGTTAAATTTAATAGTGTTGCTCTTACCACAAATTTATGCTAGTAATGCAGACTTAAACTCTTATTGGAGCATCACATTTTTAATGGCTGGTAAAGTCATTTAATTAATACAAGAGACTATGCAATTATTACTACATATTTTACAAGAGTCCTGTTGGCTATCTTACTATGTGCCTCTTTCTAGAATACCTTCTTTGAGTGTTGTAATTGTATTTATCAAGTTATAATCCCTTTAAACACATTCAGTACAATTAAAATATTGTGCTTTAATACTACAATGAAACACTCAGTAATACATATTTATAACTGATCAGAGAAGTTATTTAAATGAAACACATTTCTTAAACATCTGAAGCCAAGATGTAATTAATCATGCATTAGAAGAGGGAATTTTTGCTGGGTGACGAACATGTTTCCTGAAACTCTAAAATATTAATCTGCTAACTTCTTCATTTCTTACTGCTTCCAAATTGATGATGCCACTGTACATTGGCTCAGTCAGACTACTGGTCACTAGCTCAGTGATGTCGAATGTTTTAGAGAACAAGTGTCCAAATTCAGTGTCATTCCCACACCAGCTGTCACCCAGTGCTGGGAGAGTGTGGAACTTCTGTCTTCAGGAATGGGACTTCTGGGGGGGGGGACCCAAGGCACACTCTCTCAGCCTTAGGCTGGCAATAGTAACCCCCACCCTGATGAAACTTGTCAAGTAAACTCCAAGATAGTTTCACCTTAGGGGCACCAGAAACTTGAAAGCACACACACACACACAATTCACACTCTCTCAGCTCAAGCTAGCAACAGCAATCCCCATGGTAATTTAACCTTAGGGTCACCAGGAACAATTTGAAGGCATAGACACATATACCACCTGCCTGCTGCTGCTTCCTTCTTCTTCTTCATCCTCTCTTTCTCCTCTTCCTCCCTCCCTGCAGCTCTTACTGGTGGGTGGGTGGCCAACTTGCAAGCACACAACAAAAACAACAACCATTTAGAAAGCATACAAGGCACACAACAACAAATTGCAATACAGGAAGCAAGAGTGGTCCAGTGGTTTGAGAGTGTGACTTTGGAGACCAGGGCTCAAATCTCGGCCATGGAAATTCACTGGGTAACCTTGGGCAAGTCATGATCTCTCAGCCCAAGGGGAAGGAAATGGCAAAAAAATCCCCGCTGAACAAATCTTGCCAAGAAAACCCCATAATAGGTTTGCCTTACGGTCGCCATAAGCTGGAAACAACATGAGGACGCACAACAACAGCAGTAGCAACAACAAGCATTTAAAAACCACAATTCTAAAAGGATGTGGAGAAACTGGAGTATGTCCAAAGGAGGACAACTAAAATGGTGAAGGGTCTGAAAACCATGTCTTATAAGGAACAACTTAGGGAGCTGGGGATGTTTAGCCTGGAGAAGGTTAAGAAGTGATATGATAGCCCTGTTTAAATACTTGAAGGGATGTCATATTGAGGAGAGAGCAAGCTTGTTTTCTGCTGGTCCAGAGACTAGGACCCGGAGAAATGGATGCACGCTCCAGGAAAAGAGATTCCACAGCAACATTATGATGAACTTCTGACAGTAAGGGCTGTTCGACAGTGGAACTCATTTCCTCGGAGAGTGGTGGAGTCTCCCTTCTTGGAAATCTTTTAGCAAAGGCTGGATGGCCATCTGTCATGTATGCTGTGATTGAGAGTGCCTGCATGGCAGGGGGTTGGACTGGATGGCCCTTCCAACTCTATGATTCTATGATTTTATGATTCTAGAGCAACCTGAAGCTCTTTCAGCCTCATCAAGGTAGTTTAAAATAACCAAATACTCTAGGTACACAACACCACTGCCACCAGATAAGCTTGATAGTGCTGAGCTCGAACTTCTGTCAATATCAGTTAGCCCACCTAGTGTTGAGGTAAGAGGTGTTATATTTCAGCAATATTTGGTGGACCACAAGTTTTCCACCACTGCTATTGTTGTTGTTTGTTGTTAACTGCCCCAAAGTTATGCCTGACTGGCGACCCTGTGTATGAGACCTCTCCAAGCCCCCCTATCCTCCATTGCTCTGCCTATGTCTTGTAGGTTCATGCCAATTATCTCCCTGAATGATTCTATCCATCTAGCATGCAGTCTCCCTCTCTTTTTTTTTCTTTTGCGGTTTTTTCAGGCTATGTGGCCATTTTCTTAGGAGAATTTATTTCTGATGTTTCACCAGCATCTGTGGCTGGCATCTTCAGAGAATGTTAGCATGGAAGAGAGTGGGGTCTTTATATTGTGTGACCCTTGGCTGAGAGAAAGTCATTTACATGTTATTCTGTGTGTTGGTCTGTTGTTGAATGGGAAGGCCTTGGGGTGTCTATTTAATTAATGATCCATTGTCTGTTGGGAGACCCCCACCACCACCACCCTGGGTGGTTTTCATTTGCTCTTTGCTGGGAGTTGATTTGGGTGTTTTTCAGGACTGGTAGCCAGACTCTTTTTTTACTTTAAGGATTTCTTGTTTCCTATTGAAGTTGTCCAGGTGTTTGTGGATTTCAATGTTTTACCTGTGCATTCTGTCCTGATAGTTATTGGCATGGTCTAGACACAGTATTCAAACATGAGTAAAGTTTGGCTACCAGTCCTGAAAAACACTAAAATCAAGACCCAGCAAGGGTAAATGAAAACCAGATCAGGAGGCTTCCCAGCAGATGATGGATCACTAATTAAATAGGCACCCTGAGGCCTTGCCATTGAACAACAGACCAACACACAGATCAACATGTAAATCACTTTCTCTCAACCAAAGGTCACACAGTTACATACACATACTTCCACATACACACTCACTTACATACACATATTTACATAAAAATTACAGTGTAGAGGCTGATGGACAGTTGAAAAATAGGATGGGAAACTTGTTCTTTTCACCTTCTTTGACCTGCAGCAAGGCTAATGTTGACTAGAAATAGTTTTGTTTGTACCAGCAAGCAATTATTTATAAATTCAGCTTTTTACTCTTCTATTGAAGCATTTTTTATTTGTGGAAAAACTTGTTGTTTTTTGCTCCCATAAACTGCTAGAGTTATTTGTAGTAAATATCTCATGAAAGTAGAAAAGCAATTAAAAATGAAATAAGCTAGAAACCTGTAATTTGTTTATATGACCCAATAAAGACATAGATCTTGAAGGACACATTGGGATACAAAGGTTAAATGTACCAAAGAAACCATTCATTATTTTGGAAAAAGGGATTTGCTTCTAACATACTCCAACAGAAGCCAAACAGTTTCAAAATATGTTTAACACAAAATAATAATTATAATGATTATCCTTTGCACTGTGGGCAGAAGTCTTTCTGGTGTCCATCACTTCAAAATGGCTACAATTCTGAATTAGAAGCCTCAAAGCTGATTTTGGAGTACATTGTACGTAGCAGCACCTAGAATCTGTAGCACTTTCAGATATGGATGGAAGAACATGTGAATATTCAGAATATTCATATATATATATATATATATATATATATATATATAACATGAGGGGTTGCCAAAAAACAAAGCAACACATGGGGTTGCATGCTGAGAAATTCTGATGAAAAGGACTGTCAAGAAACTTCACTGATTCTGTGCAAAATTATCCCATGGTTGTTTTGCACAACCCCTGCCTCTGCATATTTGCATGAGACACAGCAGAAAATGTAAATCTACAGCACTATATAAATAAAGCATAATAATAATAATAATAATAATAATAATAATAATAATAATAATAATAATAATAATAAGTTGCATGGTGGGATTTATTCTACACAAAATTCATACATTGTTGATTTGCATAGAGATTTTTTATTTTTTTTTGCACAGGACACAATATTTCTGTGTACAAATATTATTTTTTGCACAGAAAAAGTTGTTTTCTATTCCAAATAACCACATGAAAAATTTTCCCATAATCGTTGTGGCTTCAAAAACTGTATTGTTTTCAAAGACTTTCTCAGTGGCAAAAAAAAAATTGTTAAAATTACTCATTGCTTCCTTTGAGAAGACACTTATTAAAGAATTCCACTCCTACCTTCAGACTTGTAGAGGAATAATAAGTAGCCAAATTAAGTCCAA
>NC_056524.1:61409685-61417591 GCF_019175285.1 Sceloporus undulatus | reverse complement strand
TATCTTCTTGATCATGAGCAATCTGCATGGCTGGGATTCCTCAAAGGCAGCACTTGCATTTACAGTTGGCCCACCGTATCCACAAATCCATGGATTCTGCATTCATGGATTCAACAATCTATAGCTATATATATATATATATATATATATATATATATATACACACAGTGGTGCCTCGGGTTACGAAATTAATTCGTAACGCGGCCGCTTTTGTAACCCGAAAAGCCTTCGTAAGCCGAATTGCCATAGGCGCTAATGGGGAAAAGCCGCGATTCCGTGCGAAAAAGCCGAAAAAAGCACCAAAAGTTTTTTCGTAACCCGAAAAAACATTCGTAACCCGAAACAATAATTCCCTATGGGATTTTTTCGTATCCCGAAAATTTCGTAACCTGGGTATTTCATATCCCGAGGTACCACTGTATATATCTTTGATTTTACCACATTATGTAAGGAGCACCATTTTTCCATGTCATTGTATAATGAGACTTTAACATCCACAGAGGATTCTGGAACCAAATCCCAGCAGATTTCAAGGGTCCACTGTACCTATATTTGTATACCTCTATGTATATATGTATGCATTTAGTCAACAGTTATAGCCAGAGTACAAAATCATAGCATTTGATTTTGATTTAACCTAAAGTGACATACACATTGGGTAACTGGCCCACAAGAATCAAGATAAATTCAATAAAGGCTATTTATTTATTTTTTATTTAAATGTTTATTAATTGAATAACACAAATACAAAATTTAAAAGCAACAAAAACAAATCTCTATTCATCCAACATCTCCATAACCTTATCCTACATTTTTCACTTCTTCACTTATTCTCTCATCCGCTATGACATTATTTCTACATTTCAACTATATATTTTCTCTTACTCAGGCTGTATTCCAGATCTCTCGGTTTAGTATTATTACAAATCTTACTAACTCTCCCTATAAAATACTATATTTTAACCATTAAAACCATTAAGTCGAACACATACTACTTGGTGCTATTACTATTCAACTTCTTTATCCCTTTTCACCCCTGTTTCCTTTTTCCATTTATATATTATTATTATTATTATTATTATTATTATTATACTCCATAATTTAAGTGAATCAAGTTTTCTTTCTCTCTCTTTATATACACCTTCCACGGGGTCCATACTTCATAATATCTGTCTATTGTGTCCGTTGCCACCAGTGCAGTCAATTTTTCCATCTCGCAAAATTCCATCACTTTTAGTCTCCATTCATGCAATGTTGGTATTTCTTTTTCCTTCCAATGTTGTGCAAAAACAATTCTTGCTGCCACAATAAAGAAATAGAGTAACTTGTCCAAAAGATACAACCTCGGTTCTAATTTCCCTTCCCATCTAATTATCTTCTTGATTTCTCTATGTATATTTTTCCAGTAATCTTCTGACTTCTTACAACTCCACCAACAGTGCAGATATGTTCCTACAGCTGATTTACACTTCCAACATCTATTATTTTTTTGTTTATACATTTTTGCTATTTTGTAAGTTGTTAAATGCCATCTATACATCAGTTTATACGTGTTTTCTTTTATTAAAACACATGGTGAGTATTTAGTTTTTTTCTGCCATAATTTTTCCCAAGAATCCAATTGTATTTGCTCCTTCAAATCCTGCGCCCATTTTATCATAAATTCCTTAATAGTCTCATGTTCTAATTCAAACTTTCTAATTAAGTTGTATAATTTCGTAATTTGTTTTTTGGGGTCCTTCATTATTTTTTCCAATCCATCTTCCATCAGGCCAGTTCCTTTTTCTTTTACATCAGCTAAATTTTTTTCCTTTATCTGTCTGTATGTAAACCAGTTACATGAAAATCCTTCTTTATTCAGTTCATCTTGTGTCTTTAATATTCTCTTCCCTTCACACACTTTCGTTAGGTCTCCGTATAACACCCAGTAATGTCTCTTCAAGACTTCTCTCTTATATATTGCTTCATTTGGAGATGCCCATAATGATATACAAGTACACCATTTTTTCCTATACTTATTCCAAATCCTAAACAAATTTTTCCTTATCAAGTGATTGTTAAATTTTTTATCTATTTGTATTTTATCATAGAAGAGATATCCATGAATTCCGAATTTTAAGTCAAATTTTTCCAAATTAATTATTCTTTTCTTTTGCAAAATAAAGGCTATTTAAAGGAGGGCAAAAGAACCTTGCTAATTAGGTGGTAGTACTTCTTGTATATTTCTGGGTCCAGGGAGTTGTTTTTTTTTCAGGAGAGGGTACACTACAGTTCCTTACAAGGCACCAGGGACCTGTCATTTACAACCTCGTGCAAAATTTCCATACTTGGCTGAATCGCTGGTAAACCATCTGTGAAACATCCCTGAAATGTGGAGGAAGCGTGCGTGTGTGGAAGTTAGGCACACTTCCTCAATAGTCATGCAATCGTCACTCCCTCTGGTGTCTCTGAATCATTGTAAGGAGAGTGGATTTCCTATGAACACAAAGTTTGCGTTCATAGGAAATCCACTCCCCTTGAACAATTTGGGGACACTAAGAGGGAGTGATGATTACATGATGATTGGGGAAGCCCGCCTGGCTTCCACACATGTACACTTCCTCAAAGTTTCAGGGATGTTTTATGGATGTTTTACGAACAATTCAGTCAGGTATAGAAATCTTGGACCCACTCAATCCACATCTGCTAGACCATAGCAACAAAGATGGGCAAGGGTCAAGAAGGACACATTGATTCACCACACTATTTATAGAAGGGGATTTCAGCAATATTAATCCAGGGATAATGAATTGGTCTTTTAAGGATTTGAATATGACATTTGAATAAAACAAAGGCAAAATTATCACATTAAAATTAAAGACTATAATTACTGTTAACATAGGCCCCAAACACATGGGTCAAATAATACAGCTTCCAACTACTTTGAGGGCATTGTGTTTACATTATGCACACACCCAGCGTAGCCAGAAACCAGTCCAAGGTTGTGCCAAGCCAGGAAAAGCTGGCCCAAAAATGAGAGGATTTAATCCACTCCTGCTGGCAGCCTGTTTGGGACTGCAGTGTGACCCACTTTGGAAGTGAGCCATGCAGTTGCCACAGTCTCAGTGCAATTAGATCTCAATGCAGTTGGAGCCATCTGCTTCAGCCCTCAGTCACTGTTTTGCTTGCTTTGCCTTTACATCTGTTTTGACATGTGCATGTTTTCTTAATCTGGCCCATGCCTGGTCGCCACCACCACACATCACACAGCAACTGTTTACCACAATCCCCATCTCATCTATCTAGCCTTTAGGATGAACAATACAATTATGCCTGCTTGAATTTGGTAAAATGTAGCATTGTTTTGCTTTGCTTTGTCCTTTACATCCTTTGTTACATCCCTAAGTTTTAACTCATTTTTATCCACACATTATATCAAATCCATAATTTTGGCCCCCCAAACCTTCTCTTGACCTGTACATGAGTCTGATTTATACATGGATATATATGGTAGTGTGCAGAAAGTAAAAACTGAAAAGAAAGTGTAGCAGGTGTCATTAAACACTATTGTGAATTTCCCCCCAATGATTGCTTGTCTACAGTATATAATGTGTGGTGCCTGGGAGATAATGCTTGGATTAATTCTTTATTTGAAATTTGTTGTTATCTGCAGCTTGTTATAATATGGTGGTAATTGTTAATTAAAATCAGTGCTTTTTTATTAGCAAGTTTACATGTTCTTTTTTCTAAACAAATACTATAGCTTGCGAAATGAATACATTAGGATTCATAAATATAACTGACTTCATGCATCTTAACTGCACTAATGGAAAAACATTAATAATTGTCATCTGCATTACTAAGATACCCAGTTATTCTATTTGCATAAATTCAGACTCAGAGTGTTAAACATTTGTAAATCATTTGCTGAGTAATTTCAAATTAATGTAACATTTTGTTGATTTATAAATTCAAACAAATGTTAAAACTTTCTTTTTTTAAAAAAAATCCTATATTAAATCAGTTTTTTTAAAAAAAATAATATCAGTTTATATAACCTAGATCCCTGACCATGGCTATAACTGAACACTGGCTAGAGTTCACTTGTGGAGAAAACACTAAACTACATAGAGATGATTCCAGGCATCAGCATAAATAGATGTGGGAGTCTCTTTGGCACAAGTACAGGACTCTTTATATATATATATATATATATATATATAAAATTTTATTTTAAACATAATATTATACAACAGATACAGACATCCTTAAATTCAAGATTATTTCAATATGGTATGTTGACCTTGTTAACTCAATCAACATTTTTATTATTAATAATAATAATCAGACATTTTCTTTAATATTTAAATGTCTAAATGCAATATTCATTGCCTTTCTCAACAACTTTGATGTATATCCAACAATGATCTCCAAAATCACTAGTCTTGACCACAAGGTCCTACTATTCCAGAATCTCATAAACTAAGTGAATGGGATCCATGTTTCAATGATTGTATCCTCTTGTCTCCTTAATGCTTTATTCCTTTCAGTTATCCTTTATATTTAAAGGCAGAATTCTAGAATGTGAATGTTTGCTTCCCATTTATTGGGGGGCGGGGGGAGGGACAGGAAGGATAATATATGAAAAGTGGGACATAAAATGATCATTAATAGAACAAGATGCCTATGGAACCTGGTGAATCTCTTATCTTGGAGCTTTTCAAGGAAAGCTTGTATAGACATCTGTTTAGGTTCACACTTTTCTGTTTCAGAGCATGCTGTGTGCTGTATGCTGAATTATACTAGCAACTGAATCTCTTCAATGTTTGCAAGACAAATTAAAGTACTATTTCTTTATCACTCTTTTTTCCACTGAATTGGATCACAGTACCTCTTAATAATAATATACTGTGCTTTTTTCTGCAGAGGTGGGGTACTTTTCTACAGCTGGGGACTATTTTTTTGAAAATAATAATAATAATGGACACAGAAGAAGGAGGAGTGAAAACAGGAGGAAGGAATACCAACAATCTAAGATATGCAGATCACACCATAGTACTAGCAGAAAACCTCACAGACCTTTAAGACCTACTAAGGAAGATCAAAGAAGAAAACGCAAAGGCAGGCTTAATGCTGAACATAAAGAAAACAAAAATAATGACTACCGAGGACCTTCACAAGTTCAACCTAGACAGTAAAAGAATTCCTACACTGTCATGCACACTGTCTTATAACTGCCACCAAAATAAAAATGTATGTGACAGTGGGTTCCCAACTGCAGCAGACCCCTTTTAAAAGATATCTGTTTTAAACTAATATGTAATATTGATGATGGTAATGTGGATGTACTTTAAAATGAAGACAGGCTTTTGTTACAATAAACTCTAAACTTTATTAAACAGATGTTTCAACAGATTTTACTTGAATAGTTTTAAAAGAAGCAATTGTTGGTTCAGGCACTTGTTCTTAGTAGAGTTGGTAAGGTTACTTTCTGAATGTTAATTTTGTTACAAAATCTCAACTCTCCACAGAATATCAATGTTACTGATGTCAAGGGCACTCACACAGTCCCTTTCTGGCATCTTTCCCTAAGCATACACACTAATAGTATCGCCACTCAGGCTAACTATAGTAACCCTGTCACTTGAAGAAATTATCTGGCTAAAAGTCCCACTCTAGACTTTAACCGCAGTTCCCTCTCTAGAACTAACCTAACTTACATCTTTCCCTGGACTTGGCAGAACCCTCTCTCTCTGGAATGTAAACCCTATCTAAGATTGCAACTGCCAAAACAGAATTTTCCACCTTTCCCTGCCAGCATCCCATTGGCTGATACTAACTGGCTTGTGATTGGCTGTTGCTATCCCAGCTCAATCTGTCTTTTCTCTACACAAACACTGATATAAATGGGGACTGCATTCAGGAAATCAGAAGAAGATTAAGAATGGGGAGGGTGGCTATGAAAAAATTAGAAAAAATTCTAAAATGCAAAGATATACAACTAAGCACAAAAGTTAGGATCATACAAGCCATTGTATTCCCTATTATCATGTATGGCTATGAGAGCTAGACAGTTAAGAAACAAGATAGGAAGAAAATCAGTTCATTTGAGATGGTACTGAAAAAGAGTGCTGAGGATTCCATGGACAGCCAAAAAGAAAAACAAACGAGTCCTACAGCAGATCAAGCCGGAAACCTCCCTGGAAGCAAGATGACCAAACTGAGGCTGGACTCATTGAAAAACCAATAATGCTGAGCAAGGTGGAGGGAAGTACAAAGAATGGAAGGCCACATGTTAGATAGATGGAGTCTGTTAATGAGGTCAGGGGTATGGGGTTTCAGGAATTAAGCAGAGCAGTGGAGGACAGAGGATCTTGGAAATGTCTCATCCATAGGGTTGCCATGAGTCAAAATCAACTTGAGGGCAGTTAACAAAAAATTTATATTTATTTATATCCTGCTGTTTTCATAGAACTGGGACTTTACTTGCAGTGGCTCAGTGCTGTGGAATTCTTCGATTTGTAGTTTGTTGTGACATCAGAGCTAACTGACAGAAGAGGATAAACATCTCACAAAACTACATATCCCAGAATTCCATACAACTGAACCATAGCAGTTAAAGTGGTGCCAGACTGTATTATTTCTACAGTACTGATGCATAATTAGTAATAATAGAGACTTCATAGTTGATTATATATGTATATATAGCACAATTGCTAATTACATAATCACTCAATGTGCAATAATGCATCATATCCAACAACAGTGTATCAAATTATAATATATCTGGCTTTATAGATTCAATAGGCAGCACACAGAACACTAAAAGTTTGTAATACTATGAAAGATTTTTCAGTTTTTTAATCCACTTTTGTTATCGTTAAAAAGAATCTTGACTAACGAAGCAAATGTCGAATTTAATGGTATTTCTCAGTTGCTTTGACCGTTTCTCTGGTCATGCAATGTTTAATTCAGATAAATGTTTCTGTGGAGAGTCTAGAGAAACTATGGGGGGATACAGAAAGCCCAACAGGGCTCCTTAGAACGATCCCTTTTAGGCTGGATTGGGGCCAAGGCAAATGTATGCCTAGCCCAATTCTGCCTCAAAAAGGAACGGATAAAATCCTTTCCTTTTGGGAGTGAAAAAAAGCCAACCCTTCTCCCAAAGATCCAGCTTTTCCTCCCCAAAAGCCAGCTCTGGGGAAAGTGTCATCTAAGCAACATACCCCCAACTGGGAGAGATGCCAGCCTGCATGTAATTGCCTGCCCAGCTTCTGTCTGGCTTGAGGGCATTGTGCATGTAAACATCACAACCCCAAGCCAGCCCCAAGCGGGGCTATATGGCGGGTCTGTTTTGGCCCTATGTGAATATTAATTAAGGCAGTGTGGGTAGGGCCAAGGGTCCAGGCACGGGGAGGTGTCCCTGGGCTTCCATGGCAAGGCTCGCAAACAAACGCACATGGCTCTCTCTTGCAAGTGTTCAACTCAAACTTTAATGAAATAGGTGCTTCTAACACACACACACACACACACACACACACAAACACAAACTCAGCCGATTCTCCCCCTCTGTTCCAAGGTAAAGAAGGTCTTGCTTCAGACTCCCCTCCTACCAGGACCACATCCTTATTTAATCTGCCTCAGGGGTTGGAGTTCGCCATCCTCGCTTCTCAGAAACCTCTAATTCCGCCTTCTCTGGTCCACCCAGTTCAATAATAATAATAATAATAATAATAATAATAATAATAATAATAATAATAATAATAATAATAATTTATAGCCCACCCAATCACAAGGAATCTGGGTGGGTTACAGCAATAAAAACACAAATAAAATAAAATAAAATAAAAATTTAAAATTAGCCCCTTCTCATTCCCTCACTCCCTCCAGGCTGAGCGATGACAGTTGGCCATGGAGGGAGGGCTCT
>NC_056524.1:61349384-61409585 GCF_019175285.1 Sceloporus undulatus | reverse complement strand
AACCTCTAATTCCGCCTTCTCTGGTCCACCCAGTTCAATAATAATAATAATAATAATAATAATAATAATAATAATAATAATTTATAGCCCACCCAATCACAAGGAATCTGGGTGGGTTACAGCAATAAAAACACAAATAAAATAAAATAAAATAAAAATTTAAAATTAGCCCCTTCTCATTCCCTCACTCCCTCCAGGCTGAGCGATGACAGTTGGCCATGGAGGGAGGGCTCTGTTTAGGCCCGTGCTCCAACCTATCTCCAGCCTCATCCCATCACTGACCTTCTAGGTTCTCATCTTTTCTCCAAGGCATCAGGGTCGCCTAAGTCGCCTTCCCGCTGAGGGTCCAGAAGATGAACTGTGGCATGAGGACCAAACCTAGGGGTGTTCTGGCTGGCTTGGAGTGAGATAGGACTCCCTCTTCTCCCCAGACTCTGGCTCACACTTCCTAACCTTGTTCTGACCACTTCTTCCCATTCTCCTCTTCCACGATAGCCCTTTCTCTTGGCTGCTTTTTCCTCTCTCCCTTTAAGGGCTTGGCTCTCCTCCGCATTTTCCCGGGCTGTAGCCTGCCCCGCCTTCTCCTCCTCTCTCAGCCCCAGCTGTCTCCACTCTCCTTCCTGTTGGTCCTCTGGTGCCTCTGGGTCTCCTTGCTCCCAGGATACCTTTCCCGCACAGTCATACCTCCTTAACCCCTTACAGGCACATTTACAGAAAGGATCCTGCTGTATTAACTCAGATACAAATACTATGTATCCAACTCCCATGAAATGTTTTATTTCCTGTGAATGTGATATTAGATCAATCTGTCTTCTCTTGGTTTTTTTACTAACAAGTGAGTCAAGGTCCTAGCAATGTTTAGTGGATTTCCATTCTAGTTCTTTTACATCAAGTTTAGAAAATTTTCTAGTTTAAAAACTAAGTTGACAACAGTTAAAATGGAGAGCTCTCATCCCTATCCATTAACTATATTCAAATTGAATCTAGTCACATGATTTTGTTTTCATATATACAACATTTCCTTTCTTTGAAAAAAATAGGAAAGTTAATCAATGTATATCGGTTTCCTACAGTGACTTAATCAAGTGGAAAGAATGCTCTTAGCTTGCCAGAATTTGACGAGGCAGAAGCTGCCTTTTTGCCCATTACATTTTCAATTCACAATGCTGTAAAAATGATTCAAAATGAGAGCAATTTACTCTGTTGAAATTTATTCATTTTAATACATCATTTTGTTTCTAATTGCTTCTTGATTACATTGCTGCATTTGCTTCAACAAGCTTGCCCATTAGGCCATTTCAAAAGTGTATGTTTTAAACAATTTTTTAAAGTACTTCTTAAATACAACTTCTGGTTGATTTTGCTTTCCCTGGAATTTCACTACTGTTGCAATATCAGTTTTTCTCTCTTTGCCTCTTTAGGATTTTATATGTATATTTCATTTTAGTCTTAATTTACCATACTTGATACTCTGGCATGTCTATGGAGTGTTTAAATTGAAAGGACAAACTAGTTCTTGCAATTTGGAGAGCAAAGGCATTTTCTTGGGGTAGTACATTATAAAGTGTGCTAGATTTGATCCTGATATGTTTGGGGGAAAATGTCTCAGTTTCCAAATGGTTGTATTTATAAAGTCAGTGAAAGTTTTTTTTTTTTTTTTTAAGGTACAGTAAAGGTCTTACATTTTTCTTCCTCTCGACTTTTCAGGAAAAAATGTGGAAGCTGGTTATGCTTCCAGGTTCAGCTTTGCTGGTTTATACTTACTTTCATCCCAGAAAAATGTTTTACACAGTAAAATGTTGAAAGGTTAAAACGTATGATCACTTTTGCAATTTCTTAACCTTTCCAGCATGTGCATATAAATATATAGAGTTTCTGTTATGATTTGTAAGGACAACTTGCATTTTGGATGTACAGTACTAGAGTTTTACTGTTTCAATTTGTTCTTGACACACAGTGTCCTGACCTTTTGTGGCATTATCTATGAGATACTCAACAATTCTCTCAAGTGACTTATCTTACTCTGTCACCCCAGGTGAATGAATAACTCTTGTTGACATTTGTTGTTTTCAGACAAAGAATTCTAAAACCTAAGTAGGAAAGAGAGAGAGAGAGAGAGAAACATAAAAAACACCACAGAGGTAAGGATTTCTTTAAACATGTGTAGTGTCTATGCATTATTTATGTCCATTTATATTAAATATTTTTCTTTCACTATAAATGTTTTATTTATAAATAGTTTAGTCTTTGTTACAACTTATTACAAGACTTGTTTTTGCTGCAAATTGCTAACATGTCCCCCAGTTAATTAAAAAAATACCCTGATGAAATAACTACAGTACATGTCATCACACAAACTTTCCAATCTAAATTTAGGGAGTATATCCAACCTTGTGCCAGGAAGTCAATAATTTCTTGGGGGTGTTAGAAAGCATCCAATAACCTCCAGAAAAATATGGGGATGCTCCTACTTCCAGTACTTATATCCTAACATTGGTGCTCCTCTTCCCAATGACATTATTATAGGATATATATATATATATATATATATATATATATATATATATTGCTCTTCCTATATTTATTTATCCTATAATTTAGCTGAAGTGCATCCAGGATTTGCCAGGTCTGTTCCTAATAACCTAAGGGAATTGAGACACCATGTGGTCTCCTATTTTCCTGCCTCTATTTTTTAACCTCAGGAATTCTAGCAGCAGTGCCTTATTCCACTCTTAATTTCCTGCTGTCTGCCCCAGTCCCACTTCAGGAATCTTAGAGCATCATTTCCTCTTAGATATGTACCTGCCACTACCTTGGTCTATAGCTAACTTTTAAATGAGTCTATAGGACTCCATGTCCTTCCATTCCCCCCTCCACTTTTGTGAAGCACTTGGCATGATGTTTCAGTGATAAGTCTTGGAGTGTTCAAGAAGATTGAATAAAAGGTGTGGATTATGTGATTGAAAACAAATTTGAGGTATGGATTATAACTAGATGAGGGAGTGAAAGGAGGGAGATGCTGTAGTGCTAATGAGGATGAAAAAAGCTTCTTTGTCCTCTTTGCTACTAGCAATACTCCCCTTAGAATAACTACTGTATTAGAGTAGTATTAGAATAACTAATAACTTGGATAATAACTGAATTTGAATGACTACCTGAAATACTATCAAATTTTGATGCATTTGGCATGAGGTACTAATGAATTATGGCTGTCATAAGCAGAAATGCAGACATTTTCTCTCATTATTATAGATAAACTGTCCTACTCTAGTCCTTGAAACAAGATAAGTTAGAAAACTGCTCATAACAATTTTCTTTTTTAAATTAAATAGAAACTAAAATTTAAAGCAATCATGAATGTGTTGAATGCAATATTAAATTTAACAATTGATAAAGCTGTATTTATTACAGAAAAGATGGAACTGTATCAGATAAAAATATTTCAGGGGCAAAACATTTTTTATTTTAACTGTAGGGAGAGAATTAATTAACGCCTAGTTTGGAACTGATGCAAATTAAAACAAAAAAGGTATGAGACTATAAAAAAATTGTCTTGTGATCTTAAAAGTTCAAAATAAAGCTACAAATGGGAAATAGATCTGGAATGGCAAACTGTTTATTAGATGATGTCTTTGTGTAAATGTTTTCTTCAAATATACTGTATATAGTCAACTATGAGTCAACCTCATGTATAAGTGAAAGGCAGGTGTTAGGGGCAAAATTATAGATTTTTGCCATGATTCATGGATACATTGAGGGTAAACCTTGGAGGCTCCTTCAGTGTGTGTATGTGTGCGTATGGCAAGAGAGACTCTAATTGAGGCTTTTTGCTTCATTGTTTTAGATTTCATATTATCCTTCACTCCCCAGACAGTGGGTGGGAGAGGGACTCTGTTTGTTTAAATGCAATCATTCACCTAGGACTCTTTCTGCTTGGCAGAAAATAAACTGCTTTGCTGACTGCATAGGGAAATCTGAAAGAGTTGCTATCACATTACCATACAGCACCATAAATACAGTGGATCCTTGTTATACGCTGGGGTTGGTTCCAAGATCCACCGTGTATAACAAAATCCGTGTATGCTCAAGTCCCATTAAGTTTAATGACAGAGCAAAATGGCGTCCCTAATAAAAAATGGAACATCAAGGTAAATTTATACTTTTTTGGAACATTTTCAAACCGTGTATGCTTGAATCTGTGTATAAAAAATCCGTGTATAAGAAGGGCCATACTGTAAGTCAACCTGGGATTCTGAAGTCAATTTTTAAGCATAAATTTCTTGACTTATAGATGAGTATATATGGTAGTCAAGATCATTCCATCTGAAATCAATTTAGAAATTTAACTTCTATGGTGTTAAGCAAATGATTTTTAAAAAAATTGCATAACTCAGAACCAGTCTCAAAGGCTGAAATTATTGATCACCAAAAGTGTAAATCCTTGCTTATCTTGCTGTTTCGTGCAAGGTCAACAAACATCAAAACATCTTCCTCTGTATGTGACAGCCAAGATTGGAATTTTTGTGTGTGTGGATATTCTCAACAAGAATGTGTGTCCCTATTGTTCAGTTGCAAATTTGTACAGTACAGTGGACCCTTGATCTGAGGGTCATCAGAAGCTGGAAATTGTTCAGGAAAGCAGCCAAATGGCTGATAAGACCAGTTTCTAAACAAACCGGCTTGCACAGTCAATGCAAGGAAACAGAGAAAGTCTTTGATTTAAAGTCCAGAGTCACAAATCAAGAGGTTTCTCCAGAAGATTTGTCAAGAACTCCAAGGTCTAGGGTATCAGATAGGCAGGTTAATAAGACAGTCCAGAGGTCAAAGGTTCCAGAAAGTCAAGATGGGTCAGCAGTCCAAGAAGCAAGGTTTCAGCCTAAAGAGCAATGGGAGCCAGAGACAGAGTACTTTCCCCAAGAAAGTCCGATAATCACTGGCAACTAGGCAGACATCCTGCAGCTGCTATGGGCATGCTGCAGGCATTCAAGTGCATCAGATTTCCAGTGCATTTCTGATAAAGCTTCCATGACCATTGAAGGCACTCCCTTTTGGCTCGACACTCACTGTAGTCTGGTACACTCCCTTGATCTTCCTCCATGTTCAAAGACTCTGCCACAGGGAGACTTGGCTGCTGAGCCTCCTGAGAGGCCACAGGCTGCTGGAGCGAACAGCAGAGCTAGGGCCAGATTGAGGCTCCACAGCTGCAGACTCAGGTCCCAAAAACTGTGGCTCATCCTCCAAGTCCTCCTCCAGGCTGGCCATGACAGAAATGACTAGATGGCACACAACAACAACAAAAGTGGATGTAGAGTTGGAGAAAAGGAACTGCTTAACAGTATATAGGTTCTATGAAGGGAGGGGAAAGGTAACTGGCACAGGAGCAGAAACAAGTAGTAATAATAATTAGTTAGGGGTGATATTTTGCCTCCCTGACTTTTGTTTAACATATAAAAACAGCACAACGGAGATTTTATACCCTTGCATTCAAAGCCCCTCCAGTCCTGAACAGACAGGCCAAAATAAAGCTGCTTCAGGTCACTTTGAAGGTATGCTGTTTACATGACACATACATCTTAAGAGGCCAGAAGCTGTGCCAAAGCTGCGCTCCAATCCTTAGGACTAGAGCATGATTTCCAGCCTCTTAGGACACATGCGTCATTTAAACAGCACATTTCCAAAGTTGCCCAAACCAGCTTTATTTTGGCCTATCTGTTCAGGACCTCAGTTTGCATTTGGAAAGGTGCATATTCCAAGTTTTTTGAAAAATATAGTCCAGTTCTTGCCTTGCTATGTCTCTGTAGCTATGTCTCTGTAGCTGTGTCTCCTGATACTCATGGAGAAAGCAATGTAGCTCCCCCAATGACAATTTCTGTGTTATACAGTATAGGGATAAGCAGGGACATATCCACCTGTTTCACTTTTATGCACTGGGGATCATCTGTACAGCTAACAAGAACTCCTGGAGGTCTCTGCAGGTGCCTGTCACAGTTCATCCAGCTACAGAAAAATTGCTGGACATGTCACCACTTTGTTCTTCTGTAAACCAGAAATGGTCATGTTTGGGAGGGCTGTGCTGCTACAGGGTGAGTTTTGGAGTAATAGTGATCATGGCATAGTTAGAAAAGAATTCCAACCTACAAAACAACTATAAACTGAACCGGATGTTAGCTATATCATATAACATGGCAATATTTGGGGGGAAAATCATGAAAAAATGTCTAACTTTCAAAAACATGCATAACAATACTTCAAACGGTGGATGTAACCCCATACAAAATGCACATAATTTGAGGGGGGAAACACCTCAAAAATATATACTTGTAAAAATGTGTCAATCCCTCACCCTCCGATCCTGATAGATTTGTTTGTTCTTAAAAAGCAAGAATTCACAGAATCAGCACAGAGGAGACACATAGAGAAGTCAATAAAAAGGGACTTGAGGGATGGATAAATCTGTTCAATAAAGTACAGAGCTATTGGTTATTTGTGTTACTGTTCTATAGAGAATATTGTTGTGTACAGACTCTTATTTTCCTTTGCATATTTCTCTGTGTGTAAAATGGGTGGGAATTCTTCAGGCTTGAACTCCAACTTTCAGCAACCCCAGTCAACATAGCTAATGATAAGAAATGCAGTAGATGCATTTCAACATCATCAAGATGTCCTCAATACTCCCATCCATCCCTGTAAAAGGATGTAAAAGGATTCTACCTTTTTGTAATAGTGAATGGGAGGATCCTGTATGTACATCTGCTTTCAGTTGACAGGGAAGGCAAAACTTGTCAGAGACTGGATTTCCATGATTATTATCTGATAAGCATAGCATATATGAGCATCCTTCTTACTTGATTAATATTACTTCCAAGAAATAAACCAGTAATGACTGGATCCATGAAAGTTTTATGCATAGTGGAAATCTAAAATTACGTTATAGTTGAGAGCATCACTCTAAAAACACTGAACTATACATCCAGCCACACATGGCAACTTTAAAATTGAAAATTGTCTCATATCGATCAGCAAAGCCTAGGGTTAAGCATGTTTGCAGAATCACAGCATTCAGTTATAATATACGGAGCAGTCTGCAAACTGTGAATGCGTGGAAGTGAAACTACTTTATTGATTTTCATTACCCAGCTGAAAGAAAAGTGAAAGATAAACAAAGGGTGAGTGACAGATAAATTAGGCCATATTTTTTTTTCCTTTTTACTTTACTGAGATACAAAGACAGTGGTATGAGATCACAAAGTTTTAGAAACAATGCAGAAAAAACAAACACCAAGATTTCCCTCCATAGGTATTCAGGATTCCGAAATTATGTAATAAAAATCTGCACATGGTAAGCATTTTACAAATTACTTTGCCATGCTCTTTGGAACATTCTGTTCAGAAGTGGGGAGGGGAGGCACAGAACTCTTCCCATTATTAGTAACATAGGCATAGGAGAAGGAAAAAATAAATTGGAGTTGACTGCTGTCATATCAGTAACTAAATAACTTGATTTGACAATTGGAAATAATGTCTGACAGGTACACTCTAGTTTCATTGCCATGGCACTAAATACTATAATAAACATGTCACCTGGCATAATGGAACCCTTTGTGTGCATTCTTAACCATTCTTGTTTAGTGAAACCTTTCTTTCTTTATCTGTTATTATTTACAGCCTGTAACGAACAAACTGACTGCATTGCAGTGTTAAGAGTCCTTCCTGTACCATTGGAAAAGACAGCAACACTTTGTTTCTGGTTTTTTTTTAAACAGACATTGGGAAAAGTGGGGAGAAGAGAATACCTGAAACTGTATAGTGAAAAAGGTGTGACTTACTAATAGCCTGATTTATAAAAGATAATTTAATTAATAACAAGAAACACACAATACAACCATGTCATTAATACATGTTGGCATATTTTCACAAAAAGTTGGATATAAAACTAACAGCTCAATGAAAGTAAAGAAAAAAATACTTTGCTGATGTAATTTCATTACTTGATCATCAACACATTCAGTGCTGTTTAATAAATGTGTATTTGCTCATGAATAGTCAGATGATAGCTAATTTAGGGAAAACTTTTGTTCATGAACTTCTTAATATTAATAATAATAATAATAATAATAAGATTTATTTGTATACCGCTTTTCTAAAATGAATTAATCAAAGCGGTTTACAGCAATTCGCAAACAATAATATAATACAGCATATCTCAAAAACATCAGAACATCAGAACATCAATGGCAATACATCTCAATACATGTTATTGTGATTAGTAGATTTCATCCACAATAATAAAGATTTGGAACAGCAGTTTTCCATCCCAATACATGCTCAAATGTCTCTCTATGCAACTAAATGAGTGTATGTGTGAACATAAGAAAACCGTTTACAGTGGGTCCTTGTTATGCACTGGGGTTTGGTTCTAGGACTAACCGTGGATAACAAAATCCGTGGATGCTCAAGGCCCATTAAAAACAATGGCATAGTGAAATGGTCTTCCCTTACATAAAATGGAAAATCAAGGCTTGCTATTTGGAATTTATACATTTTTGGAATATTTTCAAGCCATGGATGCTTGAATCCATGGATAAAAAATCTGTGGTAAGAGAGCTGAATGTACTTAACATTATTTCCCCCACACATGTCTTATCAGAAGTAATGCCACTTAATTCAATGAAACTTAATCTAAAGTAAGTGAGTATCAGACTGCACTGTAAATATCCTTTGACTGTCCCTTGTGGTGATTCCTGTGGCTCATTTGATCATATAAATAAATAGTTCTTTAAATACATTATTTAATTCCAGAGGTACACTTTTTGAAATTATACCACAAAATTAACTAAAGTTTCTGTTACCAATACATGTACATTTGGATACAGCTGGCAAATAATTTTGGGATTGGACTTCCCTTGTGTGCCTTGTTAATGTTTTTTAAAATCAGATTTATGGGCATATTAACACATTCTGGGATGTTATGTTTCTGTGCTTTGATGCCTTTCTTGGGTACATCTTCCTTCTTTGTTCTATACCTTCATATTTCTACAACAAACAGTCAAACAAGCATCAAACCACAGGAAATATATCACAGTCAAGTGTAGCTGCTTAAATTATTTCTCTAGATGTGTATGAGAGAGAATGAGGGAGAGGGAAAGAGAGATTTATAGTTTTCCGAACAATTGCTCTCTCAAGAGTGCTGAAACCAAACAGTTGTTCTGTTCCCATTGCACTCTGTTGACATTACAGGAGTTTCAACAAACACTGCTGAAAAAATATATTAAGATACTGGGACAGTTTCACTATCCTTTGGCAATTTAAAGGTAAAAAGTTTTGCAGCAGGGTATTAGGGTAGTACAAGAAATTTTGCTGCCCAACACAAAAGAGAAGATTGTGCTACTCCACTCCTTTGACATGGAAAGCTAACTATACCAGAATACGTTAATCTATTTAGACACTAGTGATGAGACAGTGTCCTCCACTACACACCAACAAGTTAAGATGGTGCAGAGTTGGCTATGTGGCATGCACACATCTCTGTCCTCCTGTATTTCACCATCCCCTAGCATTTGTGGCCACCACACAATTGATGGAACAGAGTTATTCCAAATTACTTGAACAGGTAATGAGCAATCATATTATTCATTAACAATCCCAGGTTGCAACAATTAACTATTGCAACTGTTCTAGTATTAAGTAGGAGTATTGCTCCTAGAGTGTAGAACACAAAAAAGGGAAAAAAAGTTGTGACTGAGTACAGATTGTCTTGAATCTTGCCTCTGCCATGAAGTCTTTTGGTAGTTTAGAGAAACAACTTTTTCTCACCCTCCATCTTCCCATCTGCAACATGGTGGATGCTAATGTAGAGAATGTTCTTCTAAGGTTTTCAAATAGATAATGTTGTGTTTTATAATAGGAATGAATAGAAGTCTAAATGATATATATTTGTATACAGTATCTCTTAGGGGTGAAGCAGACTAATGGCTTGGAATGGTCTCTGGTCACTCCAGGCCTGGTTGGTCCCAAATTGGTGTGGCACTGCAGAAACCGCATTGCCCACTCTGAAAGTGGGCCACTGTCATGGTCCTGAATGGGCCACTGGCAAGGAGTACTTTTTCCGCGCTCCTTTTTCCAGCAGCCCGAAGCCCCCCTTAGGCTTCTGGCAGATCCAGAGGCATGCCTCATCTTCACACCATACCCTCAAATCACTCTTTTTTGCCCGTGTGTTTTGGGGCTTAGTGAATTTTGACAAAACTCTTTAACCAAACATTTCTCCCACAAGTATTAGCACTTTTGTGAAATTTCTATGACTTGAGAGATGCTTGGATATTGTATGAAAAACGCTGGATATTTATTCAGACTCTTTTGTCTCTGTTATTTTCCACATCCATTCTCCACCCTTGTCTTAATGTGTTCTGTCTGTGTCAAATGAGCAGAACATTTTTAAAAAGTCTTCATAACTCTTACACCTACCTGACATTTTTCACTTTACTTGGTCATGGACACCTGTATGACATACAACAATTTTGGGTTGTACAAATTGCACCTGCCTCCAAAAGTGGTGACAGAAGATGCAAATCACTCTTCTGCACCTCAGCTTTGAAGACCCTCTTACAAGAACTCCTGCACCTATCCCTCTGTTTCTGTCAAGTTTCTTAAGTAAAGTAATTCTGTCATTCTGATAACAACTATTAATAAAAATACTATGGAACAAAATTGTAAAAGCAACTCATGCACAAAATAACCTGCACCTGTTCACCAGACACTTGCTAGATTAAAAAAACAACTGTGTCTCACCCAAATTTCATCTGGTTCTGTGAAGAAATAAAAAAAAAACTGTATATTTTTTTCATTGCCCCTAAATAATTCCCCTCCTCAAGAAGTTATCCTTCAAATTTATGACACTGAAGAGACTGTGACATTAAAACTCATCTCGTAAAACTCTTGTATTTGCTTTTCTCTGGTTCCTCTTCCTCACCCGTTCAACAGTATGGAACCATGACAATTAAAATGGAATTCTGATGCTATAATGTTCAGTGAGAAATTACTCTCATCTAAAAGTTTATCAAAAAGACAGAAATGGCACTATGTGTATGACCTGGGTGTTCTTATTTCATTAGCAAAATGCAACAGTTAATTTCTAGTGCAGTCCTGTTGAAATAAGAGTTAGTCATGAATAAATGTCATTGATTTAAATGGTTCTGTTCCATTCTTTTCTAAATTGTACTTGAACTGGGTCTAAAACTATAACTTTTCATAGGCAAACCGAAATGCACAGTATACTTGTGCGTTTCAGTTGGATAAAAAAAGGTATCGCTGTTTGGTGGATTTTTGTTTGAATTTGCTACCCCTGCATATTTTCATAGGCAAACCAATCACCTAACTACTTAGTAAAATATATGACCATTCACTTCTGGGATTGTGATGGCATTTAACAATGTTCAATTTTTAATTAATATAATCAATATCTAGTCCCCCTAAATACATAGTAGAAAAACTACCCAGTGAGAAGAATGCTGAAAAAGAGTTTTTCGGGATGGGGCAAAAAGGGCAGAGTGACATCTTTGAAGGATGCGTGCTTGACGCTACATGGAGACTGTAAGTCAAAATAATGGATGTTGATGAGGAATATGTAGACTAAGTACAAGGTTGAGAGTAGTATATGGAGCCCCTTTAGTAATAACAAGATTGATAAGAAAAAATATGGAATGTAGCATAAGGGTCTCTAATGCATAAATAATTGAGTATTAATGTATGCAAAAATCTTTACCCTGATTGGATGAATTTCTTTATGTTTAACTGCTTGTATCTAATAGAAATTTGACAGAGTGTCTTTGTCTGTTGCCTATAAAAAGGAGGACTTTACCTTTATTCTGGGTCTCAGCTATTGATTACAATGGAAATCCTAAACTGAGATCTTGTTAGCAATAAACTGTTATTTATCAAACTGGGTCTTCCCTTGTTTGTTTACTGTTCTGTTCAAGAACCCATACTTGAAACTGGCTTTATCTATAAGAGGATGATGGAAGTCTTTGTTCCTGAGAATTATATCCTGCAGCTTGTACTACTTGACCTTACTTATTCCCCTTTTGATCAGTGGGATAATAGCTGAGTGGGAGTAATGTGTAAAGCAGCAGCCTAGTCACAATGACCACCGACACAACCTATAAAAACAGAACATACCAATCTAGACAAAGTCTTTTTTTTTGGGGGGGGGGGTTTATTGCCCACATTTTGTAAAGACAAATTTCAGCTATACATTCATGCCTACATGACAAACCTCAGATCTTCTTGGTGCTTATAAGACTACAGAGATGAATTGAAATTAAATGTTTTCAGTGTTAAGTAAATCATTCTTCTTCTCTGACAGTGTACTATTACTGCAGCAGCAGTATACCCCTTGATGCCTAGGCTACATCCAATTGAAACACCACTTTTTACTGTCAAACTGAGCAGAAGTCAAATGCATCTAATTTGTTTCAGTTCTCTCATCTCATGAAAGTGCTGCATACAAAGTTAGTGTCTAATGGGGGAAATGTAAATCAGATGATAAATACCTTTACTGGACTTGCATTAGCAATATTATGTTAAAAAGCAACAGAAGGAAAAATACTTTGCATACTTGGAAACTACAAGCTTGTAAAACTGCAATCAAGAAAGCACAAGGAGTTTTGAAGTGAGGATGCAGTACATCATATACATAGCCCCTCTTTTCATATGCATATGATGCTGCATGGCCTCCCCATTACACAATTCCATGTGTTCAAGCACATGCACACAACACAAATATTTCACTTCTATTATTACATGATATGTTCTGGCCATAAACTGATAAATATTGGTGGGAGCTTGGCTAATATCTACACGGGACATTGCCAATCAATACAAGGTGCTGTTGGCTATATTTCAGGGAAAGGAACTGCCAAAAACATCTCTGTGTATTCCTTGTCTAAAGGGGGGTGGTGGATTGAGGGTTCAGACTGTATATTTTAATCTTGTAGGCCACCTCGATTGCATTTTGTAGAGAGGCGGGTATATATAATTTTTTATTATTATTATTAGTTTAAAAATCTAAGAATTCATGGGGTCAACATAAGTCAGCTAATGATTGAAGTCTCTCTCTCTCATCTCTCACACACACCACGAGGGGCGAGGGACCGCAGAGACACTGATGGTGGGTAAATTCTGTGAGTTCGGAGGCTTGTTTCAGGACCCTAGATACCAGTGTGGGCATATTCCCTTGCATGTCATGATTACATTTTGTGAACCATGGCTGTTACAGACGGCCAAAATAAAGCTGCTTCGAGTCACTTTGGAGGAATGGTATTTCAATGATGCATGAGTCCTAAGAGTCTGAAATCCACACCAAAGCTGCACTCCAGTCCTATGACTGGAAGCATGGGCTTTGGTGTGGGGTTTTGGACTCTTAGGACGCATTGCATCATGAAATACCATACCTCCAAAGTGACTCGAAGCAGCTTTATTTTGGCCTGTCTGTAACAGGCCTATAACATCCAGAAGTTGGAAAAAGCCACTTCTGGTTCACCGAAGACCAGACGTAGACACTAAAACAAAGCAAGTGGAGAGTAAGGAGTTTATTTTAGGCCTGAATTGCTGGAGGCTTTAGGGAGTGTGATTCTATTGAAAAATTCAGTGGCTACTTTCTAAGTAGGAATAACACGTCTTACTTTCAGCTGAGAAAACTGCACTAAACAATGCAAACTTCTATTGACTTACTACTATTTCAAAATTCCTACCCCAACACACAGAGATTGACCTGTTTTTTTTTAAAGTAATCTACTGCAATTAGAGGCTACAGATGTTAATTCTAAATACTTCTAATGCTGCTCTCCCTCTGTCCCCCTGTGTGTGTATTTCTCTTCCTAACTTGCCATTGCATTATAAGGAGGGCTTTGGGAGAGTTTGATCAGATTTTGGGTCAGATGGTTTGGATCTCTGGATGTCTCCATAAGTGAATCTTACATGAAACATTGGTTCAGATTTGGATTCAATTTTCTTTGAGAAAGCTGGACATTTAAATCAAGTCAGAGATCTCCTCAATCTCTCTGAATTAGTTTGATTTGGATCAAAATTTTGGATTTGGACTAATTTAAAACAACCCATAGTTGTTGTTTGGGCCACTTTCATAATTCACTTCTCCCCATTTGTTTGCCACCTTTTCCTCCACTTGTTTATCATGTGGTACAATAAAAAATATCAAATTATCAAAAATCTGATTGTTAGCTCCTTGGAAATTTCAATATGCTTGTCTATAGCGTGGGACAGACCGCCCAAAAAGGATGGTCTCCTGGTGCCTAGTTTTTGTCCACATGGAAGTCGCAGCCTCCAGGCCACGGGACTTCCCCATGGACTAAAAAGAAACTGTGAAAGGTTTCTTCTTGTGATGTCATAATGGCACTGCAACATGCAGACACTATGCATCTGGCACATAACAATGGCGGCACCCATCTGTATAGGGCACCACCATTTTGATGCCCTCGTCACATGTGGGGGGCAAAGGGCATCTAGAAGCACCACCTCTCACATGTGACGAGGGCGTCCTATCCCGTCCATCTGAACCGGACCTTTATCTTGAATTACATCCACATTACCATTACAAAGCCCTTTTAAACAGAATTTTTTAAAAGGGTCTGTTTTAGTTTAGGGACAGCAGTGGGGAAAGGAAGCCCAGGGTGCTGTCATCTAGAAAAGTCTAGCAGTTATAAGGGGAGTGTGTGTCACAATGTCATTATAGTATGTGCTTTGTTTCCTCCCTTGCTAAAACCAACTGGTCTGGGCCAGATGTCCTGCTTTGAGGCCAGCATCAGGTTACCCTTTCGTCATCCTCTCTCACAGTCCCTTTTAATATTAAGTTGATATAAAATATAAGAGGGGTGATTTTGGGGATCTAAGCCTGGGGTAACAGATAGCATTACATCATCATCATCATCATCATCATCATCATCATCAGTAGCAGCAGCAGCAAATACAGTAGCAATGCAAATAACTTGCATTGAACATGCACTGTAGCCATCTGTGCAAAGCAGGCTCAAAGAGTGAGTTTTACAGTAGCCATATGTAAAGAAGAGGTGATGAAAATATTTGAAACAATATCTTGAGGATACTGAGCCATGTTGATGGCAGACTTGAAAAGACCTTGCAACATTACCCAATTCATCCCATCCTCTATGATTTAGAGAGTATGTCTGCTTAGCACTGGGTCACTTGTGCCTTGTCACAATCAATGTAGCTGATTTATTCTAGAATGAAAAGTAAAAAACAAACAAACCTATATCTCTGCCCATTTAAAGTGTATCAAGGGAAAGATTTCAAACTCAGCCGTTAGAGGTTGATCTTCAAGACCTTCCAATGTTTGGTGTGTGTGTGTGTGTGTGTGTGTTTTAAGTGTTTGTTGAATGAATGTGTCAGACCATTTGAGTAACCTTCTTCCTTATATCTGTCAGGTGATGAAGATGGGTTGCTCTATTTAACAGGACTATATAACACATAGAGTAACTTTTTGTTGTGACCTTATCATAAATAAAGAGGAAATACCACATTTTAAATGTAAAGAGGACCATTTTTAATGGATTAATATGAGAGCTCTGTGTCAGAAACATTGGGTGTTTATAAATTGAAGCAGGAGCTGTTTGAAGATTCCCCACACCCATTCCAGCTAATTTGGGCTAGATGGAGTAGACTCACTGAATTAGTGGACTTTACCTGTATATTTATTTATTTTATTCATTATTTCATTTTATGCCATTTTTTCTCCCAGAGTAGGACCCAAGGCACCTCACAAAAAGGAAACAGTAACATTTTAATTCAAAATCATTCTATTAAAATAATAGATTAAAAGCACCATAAGATAATTAAAAACAAATAAAAGTTTTTTAAAAGTACTCCCATAAGAAGTAATTACACATTAAAAACCCACTTGTATAAAAAGGTATTTGCCTACCTGATAGAAGCACAGAAGGGCCAGGACCAGTGTAGTCTTTTGTTGAAGGGAATTCCAGAGGGTGGGAGCAGCCACTGATACTTTTATTCATCCTTTGATTAAATAAGTTGACTCTAATTGAGATTAATAAGTAGGATTCATGCTATTATGTGACTCAACTGTGGTATGGATTGCATAAGAACCCTGTGGTGTCTTTCTTTTACTGTGCTTCCATAGTGTGATTGCCACAGTACCACAAAATTCTGACAGATTTCTGAATAACTTTTTGATTCAACGTTATCTTTTTCGAACTATAAATCTGCAACCAGTTTCTTGTATTAGTCTTTTTTTCTAGATGATTTACATAGTTGCTATAATCACCTAAGCCAGTAATATGCAGTCACAAGATTTGTCTTCATTGTTCTCTTGAATGTAAATTACCCACACACGCACACACACGAAAGTAAGGGAAGAAAGAGGGGTTGTAATAAATCTTTGTGATTCTGTGATTAACTGTACACTCTAGGAGAGATTGAAGTTTATTTCCAGTTACCTCCATGTGATGAACAAGTTCTAGAAAGCAAGTATGTAGATTTCTTCCCAGAAATATCAGTTTTGATCAACTCATCGACAAGTGCACAGATGCAAAACAAAATTTATGGGAAGAAATGTCAGAAAATTTTCATGCTGATTTATAAAATACTGGGTTGATAAGAAGAGTGAGACATAAGAAATTTTAAAGTAAGGATTTATGATACTATGATTTTTAATATAAATCTGTTAGTTGTGTTATGTCCAAGATAAACAAGTTACAGCAAAGATTAGTCTATATATGCTGGATATTACAAAAGGTTGCATTTGCATAAATATTACACTTTAATTCAAAAGAAATGTACAGGTGAAAGACCTATGTCTTCTCAGCTGAAGGACAGATTTGAAATGATATAATGACTCAATATATTTACAAAAGCCCAGAAGTGCATCTTTCATCAAAAACCATTAATCAGGTAAAGCAGGGAGGACAAGTGAAGACCCCCTCATCATAGAAATAATATGTTTATTGGGCTATACCCAGATTTAGTCATCTTTACAATCATACTATTTCTAAGGGATCAACAGACTACCTGAAAAGAGTGGATTGGGGCCACCCCAGAGCCAGTTTCTCTGGAGCAGTGGCAACCACATGCAGTGGCCCCAGTCTGTCTTGGCCCTGGCCCAAATAGGAGCAGAATTGAGCTGGTAAAAAGCTGCCTTAACTGGCCCCACCGCAACCCCAGTGTGGCTTCTGGGTGCTCCACTGCCATGCCCCAGAGCATTTCCTGAAGACACCCTTGTGTGATTGGCTGGGTGGCTTCTGGGCATCTCAGGAGCATGTGGTGTGTAAACACCATGCTCCCAAACTGCCCAGAAGCTGGCTTAACCTGCCGGTTCTGGCCCTTTGTTTAGTCACCTATACTTACATTTCACAGATTGAAATGAGACTACTGTAAGCAACTGGATCCAATTTAAGATGAAGTGCAGCCCTCTGTGGATTATTATTTGTATATGAAGAGGCTTACACTGACAGTATGGGAGTTTCTCTCCTTTTTTTCTCCCCATGTCCTTTTTATTTTAAAAGGCAGCAGCTAGGGAAAATCTAGGAAAGAAATGCTGGGGAAATATCGGAAATCATTTATTGTTTGCCTGCTTAGATTCATGCAACAGCGAGAGGAGAAAAAGCAGCAACTAAGGAAATACAATTTTTGACATTAAATTTGAAAATTTCCTTTCTCCATCAACTGTCAAGCTGTTTCAGAAGGCTGACTGAACTATTTCTATCCATTCCATTTAAATTCCCTCTCCCATTCGTGTGTGTGTGTGTGTGTGTGTGTGTGTCCTGTCATACATTTAGATCGTAAGCCTGAAGGTGAGGATTGCCTTGTAGCCACCCTTCTAAGCCACTGCCATGAAAGGGCAGGATCTAAATGCTTTAAATGCAGACATACGTACATATGAGCTGGTATTTCTTAAATGTTTTAAGATAAGGGAAGGGGAAGACAACAGTCTCGTATTCAGACCTGCTATAGTCCCTTCTCCCAATATCATTTTGAAACCCACATTCTGATATATTGCTAATAAAATAGGCCCAAATCACCACCTGTGAATCAGGTGGCAATTTGGACAATTTTTTTCCATCCGTATTAATGTAAATCAGTCATTATTTGTCTAATGATTTTGGTGTATGGAGCTTGAATTTAGTAAAGCTTTTGACAAGATTCCTCATGACATTCATAGTGAACTATAGATTGGATTGTGCTACTGTTACATAGATTTGTAAATGATCAATTAATTAAACCCTGAGAGTAATCAACAACAGTTCTTCTTTATCCTGGACAGAATGACTGGTGGGGTGCCACAGGGCTCAGTTCTGGGCTAGATATTGTTAAATATATTTATAAATGATTTAGAATATGTAAAAAAATGAATTCTTATAAAATTTGCATATGGTACAAAATTAGTTAATATTCATTAAAAATGCTCCCTTGTGGTCTGGGGAGGAGCTTTTGCTGGCCTCTCATTAGAGAGACCAGTGTTTTAAAAGTAAATGGCATGCTCTGCAGACTGTTAGGAAAGAATGGCGGGGCTTAGCCTACTTGATGCTCATCTGCCCGACTCCGTCTCAGTTGGCTTCAAACTCTGGCCCACCCTCCGGCCTCAACATCAGTGAGAGAATTAATTCTGGTAGCCTCGGGCTGGGTAGGAATTTTCTTCCCTTTCCAAGGGTTTTGGTTTACTTGTTTTTTGCCTACCCCATACGGTTAGTTGAGGACTTTGACAATTGGCATGGGTGTGTTCATAAATAGGTCCCATGCATAGGCGGGGGAGATAAAGGTTCAGGTGAACACCTCGGCATCCTCCTAAAGGGTGAAGGTAGGTCTCTGAAACTGACATTTCGTTCTGGTGACTAAACATGAAGGAAAAGAGACTTGCCTTGGGGCTGGCTTGAGGTCTTAACCCTCACTTACAGTAAGTCTTGTGAGTTAAGTGTGGGAGTCTTGGGTTGGCCTTCCGGATGTGGGCCGGCCAGGGAGCAACTCGCTTATGGATTGTCCTTGGAGCTCAGACGTCTTTGCCCAGGGGAAGCTGGAGAATTGGTCAAGGATCTGACCATCCACCACCTGTTCCCACATGAGGTAGTTCCCCCCTGATTTTGCTGTTCCTGAAGAAATACGTTTAAGTAAGGCCTCATGGCACATCTTGATGACGTGCTAGGCTTGCCTCGGGGCGTCGCTTACAGGCGCCCCGCAACCCTAGCACATATTCTATACATTAAAATGGCAGCACCCTGTATAGATGGGCACTGCTATTTTGGCGTGACGGACGCTTAGCATCTACACATCGCGGGGCGATACTGATGTTGCAAGTGCACCATTGGTGCACTGTGGCATCAGAATCATGCTGCAAAAAGAACCTGCTTTTTGTGGGTTCTTTTTGCTCTGTGAGGAAACCGCATGGTTTGTCCGCTGCAATGTCCTTGCAGAGCAAAACAAGGCACCGGCAGACTGCCCTTTTTGGGCGGTCTGTACCAGGCCTAAGTTGACTTAAATAAAGTTTCCCATATTATAACTCAGTTCTCTATATCTGGTCTTGTTATTCAATGAGTTGGTCAGCAAAGCATTAGAATTCAAAATGGCCTTGCCAAATTATATTGCTTGGCCAAAACTTACAAAGTACAGTGTGCCCTTCTCTTATGGAAGGGATCTGTTCTGGATCCCCCTGAGTAAAGGAAATACTATGTATACTGGAGCCCCATTGAAAACAATGGGGCTCATGCCCATGGTGTGTCATAGCGTGCACCCCATGGGCACACATGCCATTGCCTCTTTGGTGTGTGGTTTTCAGCATATGCTGAAAACTGTGTGTGGAATGCTCACGTATGACATAGGTGCACTGTAAATCGCAACATAGATAAATGTCAGGAGATACAATTGGGGAGGAAAAATAAAATGCATAAATATAATGAGTGCCATCTGATTTGAAAATAGTATCTGTGAAAAGGATTTAGGAGCTGTGAATATGTGTAAGTGCCTTCAAATCACCTGTTGACTTTTGATGACTCTATGAATTTCATATAGTTTTGCCATCCCATCTAAGTCCTAACCAGGGCTGACCTTGCTTAGCTCTAAGATCAGACATGATCTGGTGCATTTAAGGTATTTTTGCCAAATCTAGGGGGTCTTAGTAGATCCTTAAACATGAGTCAACAGTGTGATATGGCAACCTAAAAAGCCAATGGAATTCTAGGCTGCATCAAGAGGAGTATAGTGTCCAGGTGAAGGGAAGTAATAATACCAAACTATTTTGCTTTCATCAAGTGACTTTTGAAATAGTGATTCTACTTCTGGCTGCCGCAGCCCAAATCTCACAAAGCTGGAACACATCCAGAGGAAGGTGACCAGATGATCAAAGGTCTGAAACCCAAATCCTTTAAGGTGTGACTTAGGTAAATGTTTATGGGTCAAAGCAGACTGGCATAAAGACCTGGCTTCAGAGTGGCATGGGAGCATGTCGTGTGCACTCCAGATGCCCCAATACTGCCTCCAAGCCATCATCATGCCGCACACTGACCACACAGTGGGCATCATCACAGTGTTTCTGCAACATGACATTTACATGCATCATGCCACAGAAATAAGGAAAAGCCACAACCGCAGTGGAAAGGACGTTTTTTTTTTCCCCAGCCCAGAAAGGAGCAGCATTTTTCAGCTTCTTTTTGGGCTGGAAACATGCCAGATCAGGGCCACAGTGTGTGATTGCCATGGCCCCAATCTAGCACTCAAAGGTGTCACTCAAGTTTAGCCTAGAGATGAGAAGAATGAGAAATGATAAATATCTGAAGGGATGTCATGTTAAATATGGAGTGAGTTTGTTTTCTGCTGCTGTAGAGACAAGAACATGAAGCAATCAATTCAAACTACAAGAAAAGAGATTCCACCTAAAAATTAGGAAGAACTTATTTCCTGAAAGAGTAGTTCAACAGTGAAAGAGGATGCCTCAGAGGATGGTGGATTCTCTTTTGGAGGTTTTTAAACAGAGTTTGGATGCGCATAGCTCAGGAGTGTTTTAATTGTAGATTTTTGCATTGCAGAGGGTTGGAATCCATGGCCCAGTTATCAGTGTTGTAAAATATTATTTTGAAAAGTAAAATATTACTTATCACATATTACTTTTTAAAAAGCAATATGGGTATATTACTCATTATTTGTCCAAAAATGTAATTAATAATATAGTACTATATTACATTTTTACTAAATATTCCTTCTACATTAAAGCCGCCAGATAGAATTAATGTTCTAGTGTGATGTAATTATCCACACACACCTATGGTTTACATTTAACAAAAATATTTTTGAGGGAAGACACTTTAAGATAACTATATATAAACCCACTGTTGTACTCATTGCACGTGTACTAAATGTAATTAAACAGATAACCCTACTTTTCAGTGGGCAGAAAATCTACCCCAGAATGCTTGCTGTCATCTCTACAATAACAGGTTTGTTTTATTAAAAAGCACTACACAAATCATGTGGTGGGGATAGAGTGAGGGAGAAAACATTTGTCTATACCAGAAACTCTTTTTATTCTTGGAGCTACTTGGAAGATTCCCTCCCCTCACATGCCAACTGGAGTACCCCCCCCCCCCAAAGGGGGTCAATATTTCCAAACAGAGCAAAGAGTAAAGACACTAAAATAAAAATAAAAATCACGAGCACTATTTTTCTTACCCGAGTACACTTCTTTAGGAATGTCTATATCTTTCAGTGTGATCTGATGACCTATTTCCAGTGGAAGTGGAATGGTGGCAGCCACTTTTATTAAGGGAATAATACATAAGCTGCTCTGCAGATAGACTGTGGTGGCCAATTTAATAGGGTCTTGCTCCTATTAAAATGTTGGCTTCCACTCCATTTCTGCTAGAATATAGCATTATATATAATTGATATATAAAATAAGCCACAAATAATCAAAACTGCAAATATTGGCTACAAAAAAGTAACATGGTGTATCACTTTGGAAATCAAAAAGTAATATTATGTAACATATTGCACTACTTTGTTATATTAAACAATACTGCCTATCAGTTTCATCCCAACGTTTGATTAATTTATAATTCTGTACATTGAAGACGATCTCAGGATTGCACAAAGATATTTTGCTGGCTAAGCAGAAGAGAATTATAGTTCCTCCTCTCTCTTTCAAATTGGACTCACAGTTCAACCTCATTTTAACGCTAGTTTTGAAATAGCATGCTTCACTACCCATGTGGTACAAAAAAGCTAACAGAGGCCATGTGCATGTTCACCTGTGTCATCTAATAGAAGAGAACAGTTAGGAGCTAAAGAGGAATGAACAGATGTTCCCTAACTGTCAAATGGTAGAGCTGATTTTGAGCTGTCAGTCCACATTATAACTCAGGGGCTATACAGATGGCAGGAAGGGGTAGTGAGATGCCGTCCCTTTCTGCCCCGGAAGGGGCTTCTTTTTGCGCCATAGAAGGGGCACCATAACCGCCACAGTGTGGTGTTATGATGCCCCTTGTGCGCAGCACTGTTTGGGCATTGCACACAAGTTATGTTATCATGGCGCACCCCATGTAAACAGGTGTGGACCAAGATGGTGCCCAGGTGGAGGACAAAGGGCTTGGAGCATGTGATCACTCAGCTGGTCTGTACTGCCTCTCATTTACATCAATTGAGAGATGTCTCCCCCTAGAATGCTTCTTTGTCCACCATATGCACTGTACATCAGTGAACGTCTGAAGAGGACTGAAATTGTTAAGCCTTTCAGATACGGTATGCACCAACTCTCACTGAAAGCAACAACTAGAGGCATTAAAAATGTACTTAGATTATGATCATGTTTCTTTATACAAACATTTAATAAGACAATGCAGTTTATTTAGATACATTTTCTGCCATTAAATTTGACGGTTTCTCTGAGCACAAGCATTATTTTTCATGGTTTCGTAAGATTATGCATTTGTGGTGACAATCCTTTAATGTTTAGTTTCACAGTTTAACTGTTGCAAGGTATTTAGAAAATCTTCATCTTCACTAACAATGATGAAAGACATTAAGGGTAGAATTAACTAAACCCCTAAGTGGGAATACATCACATGAAACATCAAGCAGAATAAGGCTTACTTCAGAGTAGGCATACATAGGGCTGTACTGTAAAAATAATATATTTATGGAAATATATTTATTTTACTCTGCTTTCACACCAGTACAATGCAATTTGGAAAAGAATATGACAATATGACAAAATATTTCTTGAAGACATTCTACTGTTTGTAGTAGTTACTTAGTGGACAATCCCATCTGTCCTTACTGAAGTCTCTGTGCTATAATATCTTTAATAGTACTATTAATTTATTTCAGAAGGTCTCCATTTATCTTTTATTTTTATATTCCATTATCTGCATTTACATAAAAACCCTAATTATTCAGTTCTCAGAAGGAATTGCAAGGGAAGAGTCAAAGTGGTTTCTTCAACAACACAAAGGACAATTTATCTCTGTGACCTTATAAACAAAACAAGTTGCTGCTTTTCACTGCTTAAAAGAAAATGAAACCTAATTTATTTTTGTCTGAAACAAAACAAAACAAAGAGCAGTAAGGAGAAACTTTGGAAATATTCTAACAAGAAATCAGACCAACCATGTCTGAATTTAGCAGAAAATAAAGTTTTATTGAAACTCAAACTTGTCTTACAGTGGGCATGGGGAATATGGTTTCCAGTGGTGAAAGTCTCCCACTAGAGGAGTCTTCTTTTTTGCCAATTAGGCCTACAAGAAGGGTAGGTTTTTGGATGTGGTGA
Source organism: Sceloporus undulatus (assembly GCF_019175285.1). NCBI lineage: Eukaryota > Metazoa > Chordata > Lepidosauria > Squamata > Phrynosomatidae > Sceloporus > Sceloporus undulatus. The sequence continues at coordinate 61,385,794 of NC_056524.1, read as the reverse complement.
AACATCATAAGGAAGATGATAGGCAGGGAGAGCTTCAAGAAACATCATGCCACAGTTGTTATCATTGGTAGCAGAGTGGTTTCATCCATAAGAATAGAGTAATTCTGAAGTGATTTTTTGTTTTGTTTTATTTTGGTGCCTGTGATGAATCACCAGGCAGAGTAGAATTCCCAAAAGGCAATCTGATTCTGTCTGGCAGTAAAGGCAGTGGCTGCTGTGGGAGGAGTTGCTATGAAAGGGATGAATTAGTCAGAGAGAGTCAGAGTGGGTCTATACTGTGAGATGTGAAGAGGATTAGTATTAGTTTAAGATCAGCTCAGAGCAGTTCAGATCCAATCTGTTCTGAGAGGTAACAGTTTGAGTTCAGGACAGTGTACCTTAGCAGAATTTATAGTTCTGTTGAAAGGGAATAAGATTAATAGTACATGGAACCTCGCCTTATGAGGAGGAACTGTTCTGGACCCCCTCCCCCACGTAAGGCGAATTCCACCTATGCTCGAGCCCCATTAGAATAAATGGGGCTCGTGCATGTGGTGGCATGGCGTGTGCATGCTCCACGGCTGCGCGCACTATAGAGAATATTACAGCACAGCTTCCATGTAAACTGGAAGCCGCGTATGGCATGCCTGTGTATGGAACGGGCGTGCTGTGTAAAAGGAAAAGATTAAGAGAAGCAAGAAATAATTTAGGCTTGAAAAAGTTCAGTGGGGGAACTGAATAAGAAATAACTTGTAACTATTAAAGCACTGTAACTACCGTAACTGTGAAATATTCTATCCATCTGTATTTCCAAGAAACACATGTTTAGTATGGTAAATGGTTAAGGACAGCATCATTTGGAATTTTAAAAATATCCAGAAATACGGCTTTGCTAAGACATTTGATTTTATGTTGAAACATTATGGTTAGCCTCTTGTGTGTTAAGTGCAGCATATAAACACTTTTACAAAACCTTTTTGGATGCAGAAGTCCATTTTCTAGCCCTTTGTGCCCCTTTTTGAAACATACTCTCATCAGTTGTCAATTCCTGGGAGGGGTCACCACTGCTACTGCTTACAGATGTGAAGGAGTGGGAGGGCAATGAAGATGTAACTGGGCTGATCTCCAAAGTGAAGGAAAAAGAGGATGCAATCCATTTGTGAAAGCATTTCTCATTTCTTTTACCTCCAAGCTGAGACAGGCTGCTTCTTCCTCATCTGAATTGCCTTCACAATCCCTCTTCCCAACCAATAAATAGTAGCAGTGACAGTCCCTTCCAGGAGCTGCCAGCTGTTGGGGCTGGGAAAGATGCAGAATAGCAAAAGCAAGTACATTTCTATACCACTTAACCACTCCCTAAGTGGCTTACAATGTGTAAGCTAATTACCCCCCAAAGGTTAGATGCTCATTTTAGCAACCTATAGAAGGATGCAAGGCTGAGTCAACCCTGGAACCCTGCCTGGGGTTGAACTCACAATGTTGTGGTTGTGAGTGCTGTAGTATCAGCATGTAACCTCTGTGCCACCAGGGATCCTTTCAGAAATGTAAAGTAACACTCTGGATGGGCAGAATGTTACAATCCACCTTCTTGACAAAGGTGCACATTAGTCATTGGGGCAAACAGTGTAAATGTAAATTTAAACCAATGATATGCGTGGTTCCACTACTTTGGGATATATCCCAAATGCACACACACACACACACACACTGGTCCATAAAGACAAATAATAAAATTATAACAAGCATACATATTTGTACAGCCGTAATGAGTTGAATTACTTTTATCTCCAAATCCCACAGGCCTTACAGTAATAGGGCATGACACCTGAGTAACCTGTACACAATGAGTAGGGCAGCTATATAAGTAGGGCAGATGGAATAGTTCAATGACTATGTAACTGCTGTGATTTTTCTGCTATTGTGCCACTCAGCAATGACACTTGACAAGTCTCTTCTTGCTAGCAGTGGGAGGCTCTGTCAGTTCTAAGGCTGTCTCTCCTGACACCCCTCACCAGCTATCTATGTTCTTCAGTTCACAGAAGAGTTATCAGTTAATTGGTTAAAGGGGAAGATGCTTTAAAATGTTCTACATATAGTAAAGAGTGAGTCTAGATGATCTTCAAGATGTGTTCCAATTCTGCCATTCTATGGGGACAGAATTGTTGCCAATTTGGTACTTATAATTTAGAATTGTAACCAGTTTCATTAGAGCTTCAGCTGTATAGATGCCATGTCTCTATACTAAATGATAAATCTGGAATTTGGGTCTACCACACTGTTACAGACAGTCATTCATCTCTAAGACAGTGACAACAGGATTTACCTTAACAGAACCATATTGCCTCAATAACACATGATGTGGCTCTAAACAGTAGTGGTTCTCATGCATTTTGTAGTTTGAGTGAAAATGGTCAGCCTGCTAACACATTTCCTTGGGAGAAACAGAGGCCCTATTCAGACTGGCACATTTGCGCTGGAGGGAATTGGGTACAATCGGGGGCCCTCCTCTCGAATGCTTCTGGAAGCAAGTGCCCATTATAAATATCTTAATCGGGGTATTTAGCCCCGGAATGCCATTGCAGCTCTTTAAACCGGTTTAAAAGGAAAAGTCCTCTGCTGTCAATCAAATTAGTTCTGCTTTCGTAAAAGGTGATGTTTCTTGCAGCCATCGGTTAAGTGGATGGGGGCTTCCCCCCTCCTTTTTTTAAAAGCTGGCGGGCAAGGTGCGCATATACTGTCAAATTTAAAAACCTCCGGTGTGTGTCTTGTGTGTAGCAAAAGCAAAAGCATTCAATTAGTATCAATATGCCAAATTGAAAGGGAAACATTTGTAACACTGGCATTGTAGCATTCGCATTTTAAACAAATAATTCCAGGAGTAAGAGGAAATGAAAGGGAAATGTAGCACAGGCATTCTAATTGTAGCATCCGTATATAACACAAATAATAATATTATCAATAATAAAGGCTCTTACAAGGTGCTGTTTCAGGAGCAAGAGGAAATGAAAGTAGCACAAGCAACACTCACGTTCTATGTTAACCAAAAATCATGTGCATAGACTGTCAAAAATAAAAAATAAAAAGAGAGAGGCTCCTTCCTCTTGGCTCCGCAGCCCGAGTTCCCTTGGCAATCCTCCTCCTCCTCCTCTTCCTCCTCCTCCCGATGCTGCCCTCCATTACCCCCTTCTCTCTCCCAGCTACTGCCTTCTCCTTCTTCTCCTCCTCCTCCTCCTCCTCCTCCTCTTTTTGATGCTATCCTCCATGGTCCCCTTCTCTCCCTCGTCTCCTTCATCCTCCTCCTCCTTCTCTTTCTGATGCTGCCCTCCATGGGCCCCTTCTCTCTCCTGGCTCCTGCCTTCTCCTCCTCCTCCTCTTCCTCCCGATGCTGCCCTCCATGGCCCCCTTCTCTCCCCCGGATCCTTCATCCTCCTCCTGATGCTGTCCTCCATGGCCCCCTTCTCCCCCCAGATCCTTCATCCTTCTCCTTCTCCTCCTTCTTCGCCCCGATGAAGGGGAGGGAATGCTTGCCCTCTGCCCTCCCTCTGCCCTTAATCCCTCCCCTGAACTTGACCTGATCATGACCAGGGGCAAGCTCATATTCATGAAACCCGGGGTTTTTTTCCAAAAGAGATGGCTTTTGCCCCGATTGCAAATGACCCACGCTAAGGGGCATTTGCCATGAAACACTTGTGCATGCCTCGAAATGGATTGTGACAGATTCAGGGTGAATATAAAATTCACGTGCATGGATCGATTCCTGATCTGGGTTAAAACGTAGTCTGAATGGCCCCCGAAGCTGTACTACTGCTAAAGATGGGACCGTCCCTGAGAAACTGTTGAAGGATTTCTCCTCTCACTGGAGAAGTTCATCAAGATAGCCTTCTCAATTTCTCTGTCCACAAACCCAATAGAGAATTTAGGTTGGTCATTTGCACACAGCACTATTTTCAACCCAGATGAACTGAATGACTATATCAAAGTTGCTATCGTTTCTTGCCCTTTAAAGCAAAAAAATATTGAAATAAGAGTTATGCTTTAATTAAAAGTAAAATTAAATCTAGATATTCATCAATTTGGTTCAGAAAAGACTAGTGCAGATACTTAATTAGAACTCAGTGAGCAAGGTTACATTTTGTAAAATAGGTCTGAAACAAATTTAACATTGAGCTGTTATTAGATGGTCTTAGTTCAATATTAGAGTGTGAGCAGTGAGGATTAGACTTCTCAGCCTGAATTCAAATGCCAATTAGTACAACATAAGAATCAGAAGTAAGTAAAAATTGTATTATATGATAGCTCAATTGATCTACATGGTATTTTGAATGAGAGCCATAACTCCAAACCTGCATTAGGGCTGAATTTAAGCTTAGTCCTATCTACAGTAGAATGATTTAATTCAATAAAACACAGGTCATTTGTGACTCAAAAGCCTCACTGATTTCAGTGATTCTACTGTAAGTAGAACACAAAAGATCCCCCCTTATTGTTTGAAGCTTTGAGGCTCTCTTTGACACAAGACTCCCAGGGACCTGAAGTGAGAGAAGAAAATAGGTTAGTTTATATGTTGAAAATTTTCCATAATAAACAGTCCTGTAGATGCAGCCAGGCATGTAAATATTTGCTTTTGGACTTATTTGAATCAATTAAGGAATTCTTATCCTGGATAAGACAGGATAACTTATGTGCATGCTGTACTTGTAGTTGTTGCTCACATTTTGAGGTGGTGTTCTTTTCTTTTTTTGGTGAAAAAAATATTTGCATAGAAAGTCTTGTTTTCTATGCATCCTATAGCAGATGGCTATTTCCTCAACAGATTACTAGTGTCTTCAGATACCTTTCTCATTGTGTAACCCTGGGTCATACACCTGTCCAAAAGGACACTCAAATACCAATGTATGTTTGGGGAATTATGAATTAAAGTTAGCTCAAAGGCAGCAATGTATAGTGGCTGGGTTACTTAGCCTTGGACCCAAATACTATGTATATCCAGAGACATGAAGAATTCCAGAGGCAGGTTTCAAACCAAATAATGGGTTTTATTTTTAAAGGGGAAAATCTAACAGTCATACACCACACACAAGCATGCATGCTCAAAAGGACTAAGAAATTCAAAGGTGTTATATTGGAACAGAGTAGGCTGAATTAACAGAAATACTACACCTCAGTGAATTGCTGCTCTGCTTGTTTCAGGTCTGGAGATGAAACAGGAGCTCACTTGCTTCTGAGGTAAATGGGGATTGGCAAGCGAGAGAGGAGTTAGCCAAGCAAGAGGGGGTTTGCCATTGCCAACCTTGGAAATTGAGAGAAAGTGGCTTTCCCAAAGTCACCAAGTGGGTTTACATGGCCAAGCAAGGATTTAAACCTTGGTCTCCAGAGTCCTAATCCAGTGCTACACCATGCTGGTTCTCAACAACCATGAGAGATCAAAATAATAAAATCTAAAAAATATAGCTAGATAAATGTTGACAAGCATAACAGGAAGAAACTACCCTCTACCTATCAACAAAGAAATAGAGCTGAGAAATTACTATTTCACTCATAAACGCCAGATATAGCAGAACCAACTCTACAAGGGTGGAAAGTGGACATGACAGTCTACCTTTAAACACACAAAGAACTATATCTATCTATCTATTGTTAACCAAAGTACATTTTTGTGAATTTTGGTGTGTGATATTCCACTTAACCCCAGATGGACCCTGCCATGCAGTCTGCTATAATCCCCAGAGTGGAGGGACATGTACACACTACACTCAGGTGATGTCAGCCTAATGAGACCTTTTTGAGAATAGTACCCATAGGATTAGCTCAATAGGTAGTTTGGGAGTTGCAAATGGGATCATCATCACCTCTATAATCAGAAGAATGGGTGATGATTGCCTAGATGTCTCACCTGATGAGCCAGCTAATGACTTAATTCCCTTCCCATTTCCCTTGAATATTGTCATACCAGATTACCTCACCCCATACAATCTAACACCTTTGCCCTGTGGCTAGTTTTAGCCTTTAAAAATCCCTGGAAATTTCCCTTCAGTGTGCTAGTTTGGAGTTCATGGGAAAACTTTGTCATTGTGATCTTTAGTCTCAAAAGTAAACTGGTACACTGAAAGTAAGTTAAGGGGCATTAGCCAGAGATCTATTCATACAAATTAAAAAGAAAAGAAGAATTCATATATGCAGGAAAGAAATTCATATGTATAGTTCAAGTAACCTCACACAATCTTTCTTTTCCTGAGTGCTGTGAGTGGGGAATATGGATGAGGTTCTTAACAGAGATTAGAAGCTAAAAGTACTATTGATCAAAGTTCATTTCCATCCCCTCCATCGCACCATCACCTATCATGTTGCTTTTCATATATGAGATATTTGGGGACGTATATCTGGCTACCCCATCCATTCTGATATTGGTCCAAATCAGTCTCAGTTGCTTTAGATTTACTGGTCTACTCTGGATCCAAACTGGGCTGATCTAACTGACTGTGAACCTTTTCTGAATAAGTCTGAATAGCCTCCACTCATTTTGGGATTGTCCAAGGAGGTTGCACAGCTCTAAAATATAACTGGAAATGTCTTCTACAGTAAAGGTTGCTAACTCTTTCTGTGGCTAGTATTAGTGAAGAAGAAAGTTTGCCAGGAGGACTGTAGTGTTATTTTGAGAAGATGGCAATGATTTCCTGTATGGCTAAAGGTAGAATGTTTACTGCAAACAGAGAGCTGAGCTGAATGACTTTCAGGACAAGTGTGATAAATATGGTCTTAGCTGTAATCAGCCTTTATCAGCTAATTGCACTATAGCTAAACAAAGAGAGGAATATTATTTACATATTGACAAAAATGGGTGTAAATATGTTGGTGGATATATTAGTTTAGATTACAAGAGAAAATGAATTCTACATGTGCACTCTAAGGAGAACACATATCAGGACATGGAGCTTTGCCAAATTTTCAGCATAATACATGAACCAAGGTGACATCTGAAAGTTTGGTTTTGTTTGTCATTGTCAGTATTTAAATAGAAGATGCACACATTTCTATGGCGTTTTGCTTGCTTTCAGCACACTAAATTGAATTGTGACATGGCAACAAAAAAAAAAGTTCTTCTCTTTTTAAAAAAACTTAGGCCTGTTACAGACTGCCAAAATAAAGCTGCTTCAGGTCTCTTTGGAGATATGCTATTTAAAACATGCATGCATCCTAAGAATCCGGAAGCTGCACCAAAGCTGCACTCCAGTGCTTAGGAATGGAGTGTAGCTTTGGTGCGACCTCCGGACTCTTAGGACCCATGCATCATTTAAACAGCATATCTCCAAAGAGACCCGAAGCAGCTTTATTTTGGCAGTCTGTAACAGGCCCAAGTCTGCTTCTACAAAGAGGTGGACATTCCTAGATCCCTCTCCTAGATTGCTAGTACAGTCACATTTGGGTCACGAAATAATACCTGTGTACAGTACAACCAGTCTTACAATTCAAGCCATTCCATGCATAGTCAAAAGTCAGCTAATTAAATTCAGTAGGCCTATGAATGTTCATGTTGCCAACCTCATTCTTTCAGTTAGTCTCAAAGGTGATACAAGATCTCACTACATACTGATTCTACAGACTAACATGGCTATATCTTTGAATTCTACCTCCATAAGTAAGTTTAAACTTGCTGTTGTAACCATGTTCTATGTGCAAGGGATACCTATGTTTATATAAATTACATAGAGTCTCACTGTTGGCAAAAGAGACTTCACAACATGCCTTCCTTTGTCACTTCCTGGAGTCCAAGACCTACATAAAATGCCTAATAATTATAATAATGAGAAATGTTCTTCTGAGAACAACAAGAAAGATACAAATGCATAAAAACTTCAATGTCTATCCTAGTCTTCTAGTTTTTGAACACCCATGAGGAGTAGTTTTCTTGTTTTGTTTCAGATATAATAATAATAATAATAATAATAATAATAATAATAATAATAATTTGTATTTATATTTCCCGCCTCTCCCTCTGGATTGAGGCAGGATTACAGCAATAAAAACATTACAACAATAAAAACATCAGTACTACTACTAATAATAGGATTATTATTATTACTGTATCAAATGCATTCAATAAAACAATAGTATTACTATCAATACAATTCAATTAATTAAATCATCATCTAAAATACATACAATTACAAATGGAGGTGGAGCATTTTTTGAATCTCTTATAACAGATTGGGTGGATAGGCCTACTGGAAGAGATCCATCTTAAGTGTCTACTTGAAGGCATCTAAGGTGGTAATAAGACAAATCTCCTCCAGCAAGCCGTTCCACAACTTGGGGGCTACGGCAGTGAACGCTCTGTGGGAAGTTGTCGTTAACTTGGTCTTTGCATACTCTAATAATTTCTTTCCAGATGTTTTGAGAGTGCGGGGTGGATTATGTAGAGAAAGGCATTCCCTCAAGTAACTCGCGCCCAAGCCATGTATTATTATTATTATTATTATTATTATTATTATTATTATTATTATGCTTTATTATTATGTAGGGCTTTAAAGGTAATAACCAACACTTTGTACTGCGCCTGGAAGCTGATCAGCAGCCAATGAAGAGATTTTAATATTGGTGTTATATGGTATGTCCTAGATGTTCCAGAGACCAATCTGGCTGCCGCATTTTGAACCAATTGAAGCTCTCGAACTTGGTACAAAGGTAGCCCCATGTAGCGCGCATTACAGAAATCAAGACGAGAGATTACCAGATCATGTACCACTGCTTCAGGGTCTTTTTGGTCCAGGTAGGGATGCAGTTGGCATATCAACCGAAGTTGATACCAAGCACTCCTGGCCGTCCCATCTCTACTTTGTGAGCTCCCATCTCCTAAACTTAAATAAGCTAAATTGCTACCCAGTCCCATTTATCTCATTAAATATGTCTGTCATAAAACTATATGCACCTGAAACATTTTTTCCTTTTTTCAATTTATTCCAGAACTTAGGTCTTTCAGTTCCTTTGAGAACATTTTCAGGGAACAAAACAAAAAAACTGAAACTACTATACTTAAAAAGACTGGTATATACATGTTCCTCTCAATGGTTTTATAAAGACAGCAGTGTAAAAGAAATAAGAACTGTCTCCGTCCAATCAGCTTTCTTTAAAAAACTGAAGAGGTATGCCCAAACTTACTTATTTATTACTTACATTCTGTGCAATGTACTCAGATAGTGAGGAAGCAGGAACTATTCCCCTTTGAGAAAAATCAAAGCTGCTGCAGTCCTGATTTTGTAAATGTCAACCTGACAAAGGACACACTATACTAGCTATTTTGAATGCCAAGGAACTCCACAAGTACTCAACAAATGCAAGTAGCAATTCAGAACACAGTATGTGATTTTGATGATACATTACTGGGCTTATGAAAAGGGTATTCTTGCATATCTTTCAATTAGTATTTAAACTAAGCAAAATATTACAGGGCTCTGTAAAATTATCCAGAAAGATGAATAATGCTTTCAGAAGGAACTCCGCAAATGTTATAAGTGCCCCAGCTTTACTGGCGTTTTCTGGCTGTATCTTTGCTCCCAATTTGGGATAGGAACAATACTTTGCAAAAAAAAAAAGGGGGGGGGGTTGTTCTCAAAAAAATACCAGACTTTTGGAGTTTGGAGTTTTAACCTGTAGCATAACAACAACGTTTTATTTCCATTTCACAGCATATCAGGTTTTATTGACTAGAGTTTGATATCATAAAGAATTCAGGATCTCTCTAACAATCAGTGAGGTATTGGCAGATGTGGCATGTTCCAAACACTGGCCCTTGACAGACCGGCAAAAAGTGCCAGCTTGTGGATGGAGTCAGGGCTGAGCGTCCCCACACTCAATGCCCTAATGCTGCCACCAGGCTGTCCTGATTGTGTGAATTCCAGTTTCCCCCAAAAATCTTCAGCAGCAGCAACCCATATACAATAGTTCCATGGAAAACAAAGTTTCCAGAGCTTCTGACAGTCCTCACAACGATGGTTCCCTGGATCCCCAAGGAGCTGAAAAGCTGTTGTGCATGTCAGCAAGTGTTCTGGCATCCAGAAATGTCTCATGCGATAGACACAAGATGTAAAATTAAGAAAGTGGATGTTATAACATTTCCCTATCTCTGGGGAGTACACAGCCCATTTCCAACCTGGACTTGTCCAGGCTCCTCTTGCATCTTTTCAAGAACAGGATTTTCCCGTTCTTGAAAAGATGTAGCAGAATCCTGGGTTGCAAACGGGGTGCATACTCCCCAGCAATGGGGAAATACAATAAGATATACCTTCTTAAAGTTACATCCTGCATCTATCATGGGAGCAAAGCCAATGTGATAAACTGCTATGTCTAGAGTAATACAAAGTTAGTTCTCTAAGGATTATGCAATAGTACTCTTGATATAACATCCTAAGAATAACAATGTGAACAATGATTTTGTTGGTGTGTCTTGTTCCTTGGTGCAGGGCAGGGTGAATCAAACCAAAATATTTTTGATAAGTTGAAAATATATATTAAAAATGTTTGGAAATTGTGCTTCTTAAATGTCACAAACCTTCATGAAGCGAATCCTAAACTGATCAGAATATCTGCAGTTTGAGATTTACAGTGGGCCCTTAGTATCCACCAGGGTTTGATTCCAGAGCCTCCCATGGATACCAAAATACATTGTTGTTCCGTAAAATAAAATGACATAGCAAAAAAGTGTCCTTATATAAATGGCAAATCAAGGTTTGCTTTGGGGAATATATATATGCCACAGATTGTTGAATCCATGGATGCAGAATCTATGGATATAGAGAGCCAACTGTATTCTGAACAAAATTTGCATTATTTTTTACAAGGAAAACAGAATTTTCTGTCCAGAAAATGCTGCTACCTGTGTTGAAAAAGTTGCTTTCAGTACATATGCACACAAACAGTTTCCTGTATAGGAAAAAGCATTTTCTGTGCAGAAAATAATGTTTTTTTACAGGAAGGATATTTTATGGACAGAAAATGCTGCTCCTCGCACAGAATGTGAAATATACCACATTCAAATTTTGTGCAGAGTGACTCCCGAATAGCCTTTCTCATGGTTGAAAGAAAAATATATATGCAAATTGTTCATTGCTTGTGGATTCATGCAGGTCTCAGCTGGTGTTAGGAACAATACATGTATACTGGTGATATAATTTCCATCCCTGAATCTTTCTCAGACACAGGAAAGCACAGCCCTGAAGTTTAAATCCAAAAAGGGACCAGAGTCATAAAGTAGTGTGTATGATTCTAGTGAGTCCCATTCCAGTTGGTCATGACAGGGTTTCTTTTTGTCCCAGAAAACCTGGAAAATCCTGGATTAAAGGGATGACTGAGCCAGTTGAAGATGTAAATCCCAGATTTCTCTTTTGTCAGAGGCTGATGGGTTGGTTACAGCCAATTGAGGTGGTAATGAAGCAAGAATCTGTAAGATTGGCACCAGTTGGAGTCTCATCCTACCTTGAAGGTTTCGATTGCTACTGCATGGGCATAGCATTGCCATCCTATTCTTCCATACCCTATACTCTTCTCCTCAACAGGCTTAGAAAATAAAAAAGTAAAGGAGGCAAGCAGAGATGCCCTCATATTGTGTGGTGATTGTGTTATCAGCTTGAGTTTAGGGCTAGGAAGCATGGTGGAGTTTTGCTTCCCTTTACTCTCTGGGACTGCTTGGAAATGTCCTTCTGTTCACACCACGTACAAGGAAAAGAAGAAAAAGAGAGTCCTTAGCTTGGTAATGGTAATGAGGTTGAAATATAATGGTAGAACAAATTCAATGATTAATACGTTGAATCTGCACAATCAGAATGGAAATCAATAATACACATAATTATAATAATTTGCATAATAAACACATTAGATGCCAGGATATGAACGGATGGAATATGGGAACCCTGGGACTCATGACACTTGCAGAATGTGGTTGTATTTAGCAGAAGTGCATGCCAAGGGCAGAATATGTTCTTATCCATAGTCCTCTCTTTTTGAAATTTCATGCTATCACTAAACTGAATCAGTCCATACACATGACCTTGGGAAATCACCTGCAAATATATATATTCATCACCTTTTGGAATTATGTTTGATGTAGAAATATGTCTTTTAAAAAGTAGCACAAAATTTTACTCTGCAGAGAACTTAATGAACTGTTGTACCTTTCTCTTGCACTTTTCATAGACACATCTGCATTAAGTTTAATGACTCGCTCAGCTGTGCTTCTCTTTGGAGTATTTCTTTATGACTTTTCAAAGTACAAACTTCTCATTGCTTGACTGATTAACCCATTATGTTGCTTTTAGTGAGGTTATTATCTAATTCCAGAGGGCTGTTTTCTATTGGGTTTTTAACAGATGGAAAACAATAGGATGTAGGAAGAAAATATAGAAGAACTACAGGATAATCTGCTCTTTCCTCCTTCAAGCTGGATATTTGTAGTTCCTGCAACAAATTGGAAACAAAAGCTTTTCTTCCTATGGTGCACACTTAATGAAGTACTCTAGAGATACAAGAATGAAGTAGCACTCCCACTAAGATGCAGTCTTTTTTCATTTCTATTCAAAAAGTCTTCTTTATTAAAACGAACAGGACATTTATGTGCACTGTAGTGCTTTTCACCCATGTGCTTCTGAGACACAAACGTATTTTGACATGTTCTGAATTAGGGATTAACTGCTTCATACTCTTCATAGAATCATAGAATCATAGAATCATAGAATCATAGGCACGTTACAGACCGCCCGTTTGGGACAGCCTGTAAGCGGTCCTTTCCCCGCTGTATTGGGGCCTCAGCTGCCACAACGGCAGCCTCCGAGGTCCCGATCCGCCGCTTTCCAGGTGGCGGGGAAGCGGCAAAAGGCCGCTTCCCCGTGGCCTGGAAAGGGGTGTCCTTGAGGCTTCAAGCCCCAAGGGCACCCGGCGACGGCAGGGAGGAGGAGAAAGGGGCCGAGTGGCCCCTTTCTCCTCTGCATCGCTGGTGCAGCCATCTAAAGGCTGCGCCAGCGATGCAAACCTTAGAAGGAGCTCCATTTCAGAGCTCCTTCTCGCGCCACGGAAAGGGCACTCTAGGCGCCCTCGCACGGCGCGACGATATCACGTTCGCGCAGCATGACAATGTCACATCTGCGCCACCTTGTTTGGAGGCAGCACATTCATGACATCGTAATGGTGGCCCCCGTATGGAACAGGCACCGCCATTTTGTACGGACTGGGTCTGTACTAAGGTTAGGGGCATCAGGAAATGATGCCCCTTTCTAACCTTAGTACGTCACCAGGACGTACTTTTATGCCCATTTGTAACGGGCCATAGAGTTGGAAGCACGGGTTCCCAGGATTTTCTCCTTCTCCAGTCTGTGAGTCCAAAGGTTCAATAATGATATTCTATGATCCTTGACCCCTCCAAATTCCCTTGACTATTTTTTTGTATACAAATGTGCCTCCAGAAACCCCCAGGAATGGAAATTCCTATTTTAAACAGATGGCAAGCTCCCCTATATTGTTTAACATAAAATATGTGTTTTCTAATACCAGACATAGACCTGTGGCCATTTCTTTTGTTTCCTATTTTGGGGGCATTTGAGGCATTCTGTATGACCTCTAGAGGGTTTGAAGATTCTCTTCCCTTCTACTAGCATCAGAAGGAAAGCAAATAAGGCATTCTGTTAAACACACAGAATTACAATTAAATTTCTCCAAAATGGAAGGTCTGAGAGAAGATCAAATTCCTGCCTGGTTAAGATATTAGAATAATCTTAACAGAAGCAACTTTAAATATGAGTGGAATTTTTCAGAGTATGTGGGTCCCCAAGTTGTTACCAAGTGTCACTATGTTTTTGACAAATTCCAAATACATATTAACTCTGTATGAAAACCACAGTCATGTTGGTGATAGTGGTGTCACCATGGATCATGACCACATGGACTGAAAGAATGCATTTTACAATCATGGCAATCATTTATTTGCTGTGGCTGTAAATTTTAGGAGCGAGCTATGAATTCAGCTATAAAGTGTGAATTTTGAAAGTACTGGAAAACATATAAAAGCTATTGGGTTTTTTATTTCTTGAATAATTACATACTATTTTAGTAATTAATACTTATATTCTGCAAAACTTTTAAATTTTATTTTATGGTTAACAGTATGGTACTAAAGAATAAAAATGGCAAATTACAAGGAAAATTCCAAAAGATAAATTCCAACAGTTTTCTCAGTACTGGTCATCCTGAAGTGAAACCACAGTTCCTTTGTTGCTATCTAACAGATGTAGAGAGAATCAAAGCAGTTTTTGTAATGACAATAATTTCAGAAAGCATGCTAGATTTTTTTTTTAAAGTATGTGGAAACCCTATTGAACAGCCTTAAGAGTTCTGAAAAACTTAAAAGCTCAGTGAAGTGGCTGAACAGACAGAGGGGAAAATCTGGGTTGCCTCTAGAGTATCCTGAATAGGGGGAAACAAACCATTCTTTGCCTGGACCACTCTCCAAACTCCCACAGGTAATCCACACCACACAGCAGCAAGTCATGCTGCTCAATTTTTTTTCCACGTCCCCCCAATGCATGCACAACACTGAACAAAGACACTGCCTTTGACTGCCAATTAACTCCCCTGTCCTACCCACAACTGCCATCCCATTGGATGCCACATGTGATTAGCCTTGTAACTGGCCACACAGTCCATGAACAATACTCCACCTGTACAGTGCATCAGTGCATTCAGTGACACATTGGCAAAGTAAAATTGTGAAACACCCCCATGCATGCCTCCTTCACTCATGGCCCCCTGTTGGACCGTCTAGTTTGTTATTGTTTTCCTTACCTGCATTGCATTATTGGTGATCTCTCTTGTTTAGAATAGAATATTCTTTATTACAGTCAAAGACCAGCATAAAAGAAACAAAAAAACAACAACAATAATGATAAAATGCATTATTAATAATAATACATTAGTATTACATTAAAAACAATGCAGTAAAATCATGCATACTTAGAGTTAGTTACAGAACTGGGTGCTTTGCTCTTAAATAGCAGGAGGATAAATCTGCCCACTGGGAAGATAAAACAAATTAAATCAACAATAAAATGAATTAAAATAAGAATAAGGAACAACTACTGTTGATAGGATTAAGGTAGCTTGGGCATAATATGTTCTGCTAACTTAGAATTAATTTTGCTTTTTCTGCAAGTAATTGCAGACACACAAAATTGTGCCACTTTACAAGTTATTTGTGAGTTACAATCTGACAAAAGATAATTTAAATAAAAAGTTTCAGATCTCCCCAGTTTATTTAGAAGGATTGGGGCGATCAGGACTTTATGGGCTTCACTGTAAAAACGGCATTGAAATAGTACATGACTGACTGTTTCAATATCTCCTGTGTTACAAGGACATATTCTCTCAAGCACAGGAATCTTACTATATCTGCCCTCGAGTTGTGCTGAAGGTAATACGTTTAGTCTAGCTAACGAAAATGCTTTCCTGTGTTTGGATATTGTTAGGTTCGTCAAGTAATGTGCCATAACAGATGAACTGGTACAATCCCAATAGTTGAAATATCTTGCGGACCGACTATGATTATTTTGGAGATCTAGATCTTTTATGCGTTGAAGTACAGCTGTTTTAGCTTTTGAGTGCCCCATGGCTCGAAGGGTATCTGGCAGAAGACCCATATTTTGTAATTTTGTGGTCAATGTCTTTTTCCATTTTGATTGGAAGGTGTCTGTCAGAGTTAATGGTGCAAGACCCAGAGGCAAAAATCTCAATTTTACCCAAAGATTTACTGTCATTATCAGAATTCATGCCTCCATTGAAATTTGTCCAGACTAGACGAAGTATTACATTTGGAACACAGGTCGGAATTCCTGTGATAGCTCTAATAAATCTCCCTTGTTTGTTGTAACTTCACTTCATTAAGGTGCAGTGAGTCAATTGTACAGCAGGCCACTTGTGCACCTGTATGCTCAACAAAAGAAAAGCCCATGTGGTGAGCAATGGTGCCAGTGGCTGTATCTCACCGGGATCCAGACCACTTCCGCAATTGTCCTGGGTCTTCCAGTATGCCTGCACTTGTGTCATGCAATTTATATGTTGGAGTGATAATCCACACTTTCTTTGTTGTGTGGAGCAAACTGGGGATTGTTTTGCTTTGGTTTTTAGCTCCTCACCTGGCTTTGTTCTGTTTCCTCCCATCATAGCCTTGTGTGTCATAAGAACTCTTAACGGGGTGAAGTATACAATACTTAAATACCTTTGAATTGTCCTAGTAGAGGTTTTATGATAAAATGAATTTCAGTGATATTCTTGAAAACTTTTTTCTCTCCTTCAGCTAGCATGGCTACCTGTGCTTTGATCTTGACGAGAGATGTTGTTAACAAAGGTGAACTAAATTTCCACTCTTGATTCTCATTTAGCTCATATTTTCACCATTATTTAAATGTCTCAGCTGTTTTAAAATTAATTTATGGAAAAAAGCAAATCTATTTTGCTGAAACCTATTCTACATGTGCTCAGAATGATGAGAGCCAGCAATGGACATTTCAATAGAAAAGACTTTTCAAACTCAAGGTCATATGCTGTTTCTTTTATTTTTCTTTTTACTTTTATATCAGAAATGAGTAGAGAACTACTGAAGCACACATAAATAATGGTTGGTGGTATTACTATTAATTGCTATATTATACCAGAGAATAAGGCTGTTCTACTTATGCTAATGTGGACGTCTCACTGAACTCAGTGGGGCTTACCTCTATGTAGACTTCTATAAGACTGCACTGTAAATGAAACAAAGTTTAATGAAACTTCACACTTTTACCCATTGATAACAAGGTGTTGCCTGGTAGGTGATACCAGAACTAGAACAACAAGTCCCACCCACAGTTCTTAAAGGCAACACTGGAAACAAGAACATTGAACTATTGATTGATGATACATGGTTCAACACATAATCAAGAATGGGACATGGGATAAAGGAATCAAAACAAAAATTATGTGTTGGGAAATTTTCATCTTTCTACCAAAATGAAAATAGGCACCAGCATGCTCCCACTTTTCAGATTTTTTCCATGCCACTGTACATGTTCAGGATTGTTACTCTCTTCATGTGCAAATTTGATTTGCAACAGATGCCATGACATCACCATGGACATTTACTCCATAAACCCTGAGGAGCTTGGATCAAGCAGCAAAGATGTTATTTCATGTTGTTGTTGTTGTTGTTGTTGTTATTTAAAGTGTGTGCAGGGGTGCTGCTGAAGTAATGGCATATCAGGAAAACATATATCTGTGAGCCAGCAGAAGAAAATGCATGAAGCCGTAGAAATACATTAATCAGTAGACCCTATTTCAACAAGAAGATGAGAATAAAGTTGTGAACATTATGCATGCAACTTACCAGCATGGCTGTTATAATTGGTATGGATGTTGGTTTTAGCTGCACACATTGGTTATGGAGGATAGATGATCTTAATAAATGTAGATTTCTCTACAATGACATATGAGCAAACCAAAGTGAAAAGTATAACACAGAAGTGGGCAAGACTGTCTATTTTTGTGCTTCTACCTCCCCTCTCATTTGCCACTTTCATAATATCACATCACAACCAGTGGTGCCAACACCTGAGGGGGGAAAGGAAGTTCTGGGAGAAGAGTGATGACAGAGCTGTATCATGCAAGGGAGGCCTCAAATACCACCTACACCACAGAAAGTAACACCGGTTCCAGTTGGATTTAAACAGTGGCTGCAGCAAAAATCACAGATCCTAGCCTCTAGTGAGACTTGCAGTAGAAAATCCAAAGTTCACCCAGTCCTGCTACAACGGAAAATTTGTGATTTTCTTGATAGTCATTCTATCCTCATTGTTTCTGAAGCTCTTTTGTTTTGCAACAGCTTTGAAACTGGAGTTGATTTTGAAAACTGAGCCTAAATACTTGATTTGTGAAGCCATTTTTTTAAAAAAGAGAGAAATGCATGCTTATGTCTGACTCTGTCCCTGCTGTGATCACAATGGGGTATGAGTTAAAAAAAAAACAATTTTATTTATAATATAGAATGAACAATGCATAAAGAAAAAAATGCAGCTTATAGAACAGTTGCCATTAGTTTCAAGAGCAGTAAGCATTGCTTTACCAAAAAGACTTTCCTCACCCCAATTTGTCATAATTTGTGATACTTAACAAACATAGTGCAATG
Source organism: Sceloporus undulatus (assembly GCF_019175285.1). NCBI lineage: Eukaryota > Metazoa > Chordata > Lepidosauria > Squamata > Phrynosomatidae > Sceloporus > Sceloporus undulatus. Next base: position 61,367,622 of record NC_056524.1, on the reverse strand, counting down.
TTTTACACAGTGATAAAAGGTATGCAGGAAAACTGATTTAGAAAATAGCAAGCCACAAGATATTAAAAGCCATGTTTTTGCATTCTTATGCATGATAACACTTGATAGATTGTCAGCTAACCCAGCCATGTAGGCTGCTGTCTTTAACATGCATAAGTGATGTACATACATGATCACTTGGCTGTAACTACACACTACAACCATCTGTTAAGATGGCATTATTCCTGCTAGCAAGATGATCCACCAGTTTAACTAGAGCACAGGTGCCAACTGAGCTGCTTGGCAGCTTAAACCTTTTAGATCGCATAGTATTTGATGCAAATCAGTGCAAATACATAACTCTTCCCCTGAGTTTGAAATGAAGTTCAAAGCTTTGTGCAGTCAACTTGAGTGGTTGGAGAGGAAGGAGGCAAGGGAAACAAAAATGTGAAAGGTGTTTAAAGATCTAAAGAACTGACACCTTACTGAAACAGGAAAATTATCATAGCTCACCATAAACTTGTTAATTTGCCTTCATGAGAAAATGAAGCCTTTGGAAATGAAGTAAGGAAAGAAAATATCAGGCTGTTGAATGCAGCAGGTGTTCAACCATAGTAAAGTGTGGTGACTAATGTGATCCTTTAAACCATGGGTAACAACATAGCACCTTCCAGATGCTTTTGGGCTGCAGTTCACAACCTCCTTAGTTATCAAAGCCAGTGGTCAGGAGTGCTGGGAGTTGTAATTCATCAGGATATTGTGGTCTGCACGTCCCCCCCCCATCTTAAATACATCATTGGAATCCCATTGGTAAATCCCAGATAGAGAAAACTCATTGACTTGATTTTTGGAGGCTTACTTTAGTCAGGACTAACAATGGGACTTGGGCTCAAGGTTTTTGTTTGTTTGTTTGTTTGTTTGTTTTAAATTAAAATAATAACAATAGCAGCATAACTGCAATTGTACTTTAGAAAAAGTAATAAAATGCCTAATTATAACCTGTCTCTTAATTAGAAAGGGCAGGCATTAGTATATGGGTAAATATTTAGTTTTAAAGAAGTTAATAAAGGGTGGTGGTGAAAAGCAATATATTCAGTAACATTGGCCTTGATCAGACAGTCCAAAAAGGCTGATCTGGGGGGTGGGGCATCCACATGATGCACACCTCCAGATCTCACAGAGGCCACGTGGAGGCTGCACCAGGGCCACCTAATGTGGCATAAACCCGTCTGCAAAAGAAGTGGTTTCTTACCTTTCCTTTTCGCATCTTCTTGGAGACCACAGAAGCAAACCAGGGGAAGAAGTCGGGTTTTTCTTCCCCCCTTTGTACCCCACCTATACTATCTCCCCCACTCCAAGCTCTAAACGCATAACAACAAATAAGTGAAGATATAACAAGAGGTATCTTTCAAGTTTTGGTTGTTATTGTTGTTGTTTCTCTTCTCTTCCCTTTTGTTGCTTTATCTCTCACTTCCCCTGAAGGATAATTGATAGATAATGGATCAAACAATCACAATGACTGCATCACCAGAAGAGCAAACCTTGTTAGTAAATGCGAATGTTACAACTACCGAGAATGAATTGGTAGAAAGAACTATAAAGGAAGCGGATTACAGTAGCAGGATCTTGGAAGAAATACAAAAATTAAGAGCAGATATTAGAATGGAAATACGAACAGAAATAAGGCAAGAAATAAAAGAATGGAAAGAGGAAATAAAAAGAGAATTACAGAAAGAATTGCAAGACTTGAAGGATACAATTTCCAATATAGCACAAGAAAGGGAAACTACATGTAAACAAACAACGGATCTGTTAGCAAGGACATCCAAACTAGAAGCTAAAATAGATACATTAGAAGAAGTACAACTACAAGATGAAAAATTTAAAGTGCAATTGGACTTAAAATCTAGGGATAAAACTTTAAAGATCCGTGGATTACAAGAACAATACAATGAAAACTTGAATACTAGATTGATCACCGCATTAGCCTACTACATTGATTGGGTTCCTGAACAGCTTGATCTAGAAATAGATAAACTATACAGACCAAACTCTTGGGTGGCTACCAATCAAAAATTGCCCCGAGATATAATTATACATTTTGTGCGGAGCAGAGTATGGGACATGATACTAGAGGTGAACTACCAAAAGAATTTTTTTATGGAAGACCAACAACAGGAAATAAAAATCTTTAAAGATATCCCCCAGCAAATTCCTAGAAAAAGAAGAGATTACTCCCAACTAACAGCTTTTCTTAAAGAAAATAATATAAGATACAGATGGGGAATGCTAGAAGAGGTGATATTCTCTATTGATAAAAAGAAATATCACATTGACACTATAGAAAAAGCGGAGAAATTTCTGAAAAAATTTAAGGGACTTGCTTCCTCGGAAGATCTCTCCGATTCAAGTTTAATGGGGGGGAAAACACCACCTTCCAAAAAGAACAAAAAACAACAACAACAAAAAAAAAAGGTCAGTATCAAATACAAATCAGGAAACGAGTGACAAACTGGGGAAGATTAAAGATCCTGTGTTATAATCCCCTTCGGAGGATGAGACAGAAAAGGGAGAGATTTCCGAAGAGGAAGAAGACCAACAAGATACCCAAGATAGGAGGAAACTCCTCATGAAGCAGGACTATATAAAAACAAGATCCATGAAATCACAAACAAAACAATCTACATCAGACGCAAAAGAAAATAACAACTCTCAACAATCTCATTCCCGGAAAGACGGGGGGAAAAAAGGGGAAAGAAAACAAAAAGATAGCTAAGAGGGGTTTTGAGATAAAAGGAAGGAGGAGAAAGGGAGGGATAATACGAAGGGAAATTTATAACTTTTACTTCAATGTCAATTAAGTTTGTTTCATGGAATGTTAATGGTTTAAACAATACAATCAAAAGAAACAAAGTATTCCATTTTCTGCATAAGCAAAATGCAAATATAATTTGCTTAGAGGAAACCCACATTAGAAGCAAAGAGAATAATGTATTAAAAATAATCAATTGGGTGTTTCATATGTTGCATCCTCCGGGCAGGAAAAAAAGAGGGGGGTTGTTACATATATTAATAAAAATATCAGGTCCAAGGAACTATTTAAAGACAATGCTGGACAATACATGGCGACTGAAATAGAATTGCAAATAGGGAAAATACTAATACTAAATATATATGCCCCTTTAACTAAAAAAGCGATGTTCTTTAGACAATTAAAACAAAAACTACAAAAGTATAATTATGATAAACTAATAATTACTGGAGACTTGAACGGGGTGATTAATCCCCAAAACGATAGAATGTCGGGATCAGATAGAAGTAGTAACCAAGGAGATCTCCCCAAAGCAGCTTTAAAACTCATGCAGGAAAATGATATGATAGACATATGGAGACTACAGCATAAAAACAATAAAGAATTTTCTTTTTATTCTGGGCAATTCTATTCCTGGTCCAGAATCGATATGATAATAATATCCAAAGTCCTAAGCAAAAATGTAATTAAAACAGAAATTATGCCAAAATTATTCTCAGACCATAGCCCAATTACAATGTCAATTAATTTTGAAGGGAAAAAAGATTTTTTTGGGAAACTTCAAGAATATTTACTTAATGATGAAAATACAGTTAACAGAATAAGACAAGAAATAAATAACTACTTCCAACACAATTACTCAAAAGAGATGCCAATGAAGACAATCTGGGATGTGTCTAAGGCAGTGATAAGGGGTCACCTTATGCAACAAGAAATAAGACTTAGTAGTTCTTTCTCCTTTTCTTTTTTGTTTTTCCTAAGTAAATTAAAAATGAAAGAACACGAATGTATAAGGAACCCGCAAAATAAACACTTACAGGATCAAATCCAAATAATTAAAAATCAATTAGAATATGAAATATCCAAAGAATACCTACAAAGACACCAAGACTACAAACCCTTCCACTTTAAAAATGCAAACAAAGTAGGTAAATGGCTCGCAAATAAAATAAAAAAAGAGAAAGGAGAAAAAACAATTCTAAAACTAATAGAAAACCAACAAACCTATACTCAACAGGAGGATCTAATAAGAATAACAGAATCCTTTTATAAAAATCTTTTTACAGAAACTATGCAAACAAAGGAAGAACTAAACAAAAAATTGAATATATAAGAAGTTGCAATTTAAGTAAAATATCTAAAACACAATTAAGTTCTTTAAACCAACCAATAACTCAAGCAGAAGTAGACCTAGCCATTTCTAAACTGAAAGATAATAAAGCCCCAGGCCCAGATGGACTTACAGCTAAATATTACAAGATATTTTAAAATGAACTATCTACATGGTTATACAAAGCAATCAAAGAAATTGATACCGGAACTTTCCCCGATACCTGGAAACAATCCCTAACAGTTCTCATTCCGAAAGAGGGGAAAAACCTAGAAGATATTGCAAATTATCGTCCCATCACCTTACTGAATACAGATTACAAAGTATACTCATCCATTTTGGCGGACAGACTCAAAAATTTCTTAGGTACATGGATCTCTGAAGAACAAGCAGGGTTCTTACAGGGAAGATATTTAAAAAATAATATTAGAACTTTATTGAACATTTTAGAATACTATGAACAACATAAGAATAATAAATTTGGAGCAATATTCCTAGATCTACAAAAAGCCTTTGACAGTGTAAACTGGGAAACACTATTGATTTTGTTAGAGGAATGTGGAATTAAAGGGGATTTTTAAAGGCAATAAAATGTATATATAACTCTCAGGAAACCCAAATAATAGTAAATGGACAAAGATCCAATAAATGCTTAATCTCTAAAGGAACACATCAAGGTTGCCCTCTCTCCCCCTTATTGTTTATTGCAGTTATGGAAATACTAATACAAAAAATTAAAACTAAAAAAGGGATCTCAGTACCCAAAATCCAAAACTATCAATATTTTTTACGAGCATACGCAGATGATATAGTAATTTTTTTAGAAAAACCTCTAAATAGTTTTAAAAACTTGGAAGCAGTTATTGAGGAATTTGGTGAAATATCTGGGATCAAATTAAACAAAAATAAATGTGGTATTATAACAAAGAATTTAACATTAAATGAAATAGAAAAATTAAGAAAAAACACTCAAATTCAAATCATGGAAAAGATCAAATATCTTGGAATTACAGTTACTTGCCAAAACAAAGATCTATATAAAAATAACTATGAGAAGGCATGGGATAAAATTAAGACCAAATTAAATAACTGGAACAACAAGCACCTGTCTCTGCTAGGCAGAATTGCAACAATACAAATGTGTACCCTCCCCAAAATGCTATTTTTGTTTCAAATGCTTCCTATAATCGAAAACAAATCTGTGTTTACAGCATGGAATAAGGAGATAAGCAAATTTCTCTGGAAAGAGAAAAAAGCGAGAATAAAACTGAAGGTACTACAAGACATAAAGGAAAAAGGTGGACTGGGTCTACCCAACCTAGAACTTTACTACAAAGCATGTAATCTACTTTGGGTAAGAGACTGGATAATGTTAGAAAACCAGAAATTATTGGAACTAGAAGGGGCAGACCTAAAGGCAGGATGGTATATGTATTTACGACAAGATCAACCTGATAAAATCTTTAAAAAACATAGTATAAGGAAAGTTTTATTTAAAACATGGAACCATTATAAGAAATTTTTGTATTCAAAAACCCCAAGATGGTATTCTACGCAGGAGGCATTTCACAAAAACGATTATAAGGGGAAACTCAGTTGGTTAAAATATAATGAATATTTGAGAACAACTAACGGAAAAATAGAAATGCTGACCCAATCCCAATTAGAACAACAAGGGAATAAATTGAATTGGCTGCAATATGAACAATTAAGAAAGGACTTTACCAAGGATATCAGTTTGGGGGGTATAGAACCAAAATGGACAGACTTTGATAAAATCATTCTGGGAGGAGAAAAGGGGTACATCAAAAAGACATATAAATTATTATTGAATATTGAAATGCAAGGTGAACAAATTAAGGAAAGTATGATAAAATGGATGCAAAATATAGGAAAAACGATCCCTACTGAAATGTGGGAAAAGACATGGAAAAATATCCAAAGATTTACAAGATGTAATACCGTTAAAGAAAATTTTCTTAAAGTATTCTATAGATGGTATCTAACCCCCTCCCGTCTTGCTAAAATGAATAAGAACTGTAGTCCCTTCTGTTGGAAATGCAAAACGAAAATTGGAACTATGTATCATACATGGTGGAAATGTGGGGAAATTCAAAAATTTTGGCGGAAAATTCACAAAGAAATACAAGATGTATTAGAGATTAGTATCCCTTTAGTTCCTGAACTGTTTCTATTAAACATTATTGATGGTAAGTTCAACAAAGATCAGATAAGTATAATACTTTATATGATTACGGCAGCACGTATGGTGCTTGCAAGATATTGGAAAACATATGTTATACCGGATTTACAAACTTGGAAGTATAAAGTACAGGAGTTTATCATTATGGATAAACTCACGCTACTTACTATGGGGAGTACAAATCAAGCATATGAAAAAAAATGGGGCAAAATTAAGGAAAAGTGGTTCCTGTAAACGAAGGTATTAATCACAGAGTAAATTGTTTTGTTCAAAATGGAAGATGAAAAATGTTTCTCTCATGTTTCTTTTTTATCTTTTGATTTAAGAACACTATTACATGATATAAGAATATTATGAAAGAAAATTCTATGTTAAAATTCAATATGTAATAATGTGTGTAAAATAAATAAATAAAAAAATAAACCTGTTTTATCATTTCACCACTGGAGTATTTATTGTCTCCAAATCACAAAGGAACCACTTGTGTTGACAAAACATATCTACACTGCTTAAGTCAGAGTCTTCTGTTAGCTTATATGTTCAAGCAAGAATGCTTTCTACATGATTAATGCCTTATTTGATGTGCAATATTCAGTTCTAATCATTATACTTAAAAAATAATAATAATATGGATTGGATTCTGGAAAAAGCTATGTACTAACTGATGTGAGTAAAAGCAACAAGGCATATAAGGAAAAACAAAGGGTGTCATTTAATTTCTTGCAAAGGAAAATAAAGTCAGCAGTTTAATAATGACATATCAGTTTTTTCATCAGTTTTTTGGGTAATACAGTCTTTGTTCCCCTTAAATGAAATGATAATGATAAATAATTATTTATGTCCAACTATTATGGGATATTCTCTTACCTTTTGCATGCTTTAAAACTGTTGATGTGTCACCCTCCATCAACAATTTTAAAGCATGGAAAAGATAAGGAAGAACAAGAAATACACACACACACACACACACACACACACATATCAAACACATAAAGTGCATTTTTTACACATTAAGTCCTGAAATTTTACCTGCAAGAACAAAACATATGAAGATTTACATCCCTAGGTTCAAGAAATACAGTAACTAATTCTTTCTTGCAAAGCACAATTGTTTACTTGATCTCAGTGACAGCTTTGGAAAGCATTCACCAGATACTAATCAGAGTGGAGTCCATCAGCTTGGCCAGCTTACCTGTTTTGGACAATTAACACATCATACACAAGTAAAGCAAACCCCCATCAGCACACACACAAGGGTCTCTTTAAGAGGAGAATCTCCAGTCCTAGAGTCAGCCAGGAGCATTGTTTCTTAATTTTTAGTTAAACATTTTTAAAGAAATATGAAGCATTGGATGGTGGAGTTAGGAGCAGCTGGGGAGCACAGAAATATGTCAGCCCTGCCCTATCTCTGCTCCTGAGAGTATTTGGAACAACGATATGAAGGAGGATTCACTGAGTTGCACATGTTAAAACCTGCCCTTTAATCTGGAAATGAGAAGCTGGAGACAATTCATGGGCAAGAGCTGAGGGCAGGGATTTCACGTATGCATGTATGCACCTTTCTTTCGCACTGTATTTCTATATGGCCATAATAACATATAACTTCAGCTGAATGCATGGATAAGTCTTATCAGGGGGTGGGTGTAAGTATCTGTATATGAACAAGGTGACACGGGATGCATTCAAATTAGACAATGATGATAATATTCAACTTTAAGTGGTTTACATAAACTAGGGCATCTTATGAGAACTGGAGGTGTGGAGAGGAAGTGATTTTTTGTAGGGTTCTTGTGAGGCAATCTTTTAGAAGACATGAACTCCTGAGACAGATGGAAAACTTGGCAGTGAAGTAAAACACAATGTGTACAAATAAACCCTTCCATCAGGAAAACTGAAGCGCAAAGCTGGCTTAGGCTATTTCTGAATGTTTCAGTGGGCAAAATATTTCACTGTTATGAAAGCATATCTAATGCACACAGTCACACAGAATGGGGCATATTGAATGGTCACATATTTAATGTGATATTGGATGTGGTTGGCTGCTGTGCAAACAGAATGCTGGACTAGATAAGCCTTTATTTTGATCCATCTCGGCTCTTCTGTACCTGTCTCTACTTGAGTCTATAAACACACTGCAGAAATAATCTAGTTCAGTGGTTCCCAACCTTTCTAATGCCGTGACCCTTTAATACAGTTCCTCATGTTGCGGTGACCCCCAACCATATTGGAGTGGTGTCTTGGTTCCTAAGACCTTCGGAAAACACATATTTCCAATGGTCTTAGTCTTCTCACAGCATTCCAGAACCTTCTGGATCCAGTCCTGTTCCACTTTGTGGTTCTGTGCCTTCAAGTCATTTCTGATACACAGCAGACCCTAAGTGTGACCTATCACAGGATTTTCTTGCCATGATTTACTCAGAGGGGGTTTGGCATTGTCCTCTTCCGAGGCTGAGAGAGTGTGATTTGCCCAAGTTCACTAAGTGGGTTTCCATGGTTGAGTGGGGATTCCAACTCTGGTCTCCCAGAGTCCTAGCCCAATGCTCAAATCACTACACTACAATATATGATAGACCTCTTTTAAATTAAAGTTGCTTTAGTTGTTTTTTAACTTTTGTATTAACAGGATTTTTAAGAATTGTACAAAATGTAGAGAAGGACCTTGTTAACTATCCTCATAAAAACGCTTGATGCCCCCACCAGGCCACATGGCATAATTAAATATTCAAAAGCCCCCAAGGGGCAATTAAACACCATCTTGAATTCATTTCCCTCTCAGAACCCTACACAACAAAACGAGTCTTGCAAATCCAACTTGGTGAACTTCCTCCCCATAGCTAAACATTCCACCATGTCTTTCATAAGGAGTAGAGGGTATTTATTTGTACTACAAATTCAATTCAGATTGCAATAGTCCATCACCAAATGGAGACCACCATCTTTCTTCTCATGGAAAAACACTGGAGCTGCAAAAATAGAGGTAGAAGGGCCTTAGTTCTAACCAAACTTTAGTTCTAACCAAGCCAATATCTCTAAATAACCACAATATATGAATATCACAATCCCCATAAGCTCCAAAACATCTGGTAGAACTACCAAGTTATAACAAAAAATTGAATTTTAATTTAATAAAAATAGTCTTGCTATATATACATCTGATTTGACTTTTGGGAGATAACTATCTTTTTCCACCCTTTAAAATCTTCAATATATTAAAGAGCTCTGATGAGAAATATGATTAAAAGTCAGGATGTACATCTGATTTTGTCAGTTAGAAGTCCAATATGAATTAGGCTTTGGCTGAAGCACATTACCTTCAGAGGTGCCTAGACCTGCAGCTGAAAAGAATAGAAATAATCAATACTTCATATTTCAGAGAGAGAGACATTTTTGGCAGAATCCTGCTGAGGCATGACGCAAGCATACAAATAATTGCACAAACAGCTGCACTTTCTCAGAGGTTCTATAATTGTGGTTCCTACTACTGTCAGTTGTTCTTCAAGTGCTCCCACATTTCTCTTACACTAATAGACCACTGGATACTGGAGGAGTCCAATGGCTGTTCAAGGCTGTGCTGCCAGTTCAGTTGGTTGTACAACTTTTGGATCCAGGATGAAAATGCATGCATGCATGCATAAATAAATAAATAAATGATAAATATGCATTAAAGTATACATAAATATCCTATACTACGTGTATTTAGGATTGTGATTTGTGGTTTCAGAAACAGTGTCTTTTTAGATTTTATTTCCCTGAAACTATTGAAGGAGAGAATGAGGAAAAATGAAACAGACATTGGGAGGTAGGGAGTTTTGTGCCCCCCAAAAAACAAAAACAAAAACAAAAAACACAATTTTTCTTAGAGTATGTGTGTACATTTTCCAGAAGCATTGTGTGTGTGTGTGTGTGTGTAAAATCATGAAAAACACATTTTTTTCACAAAAACTTGTGTATTTCAGCGCAGAATAATTTCCTGAAACATTTTATGATGTGTGAATAACATATGTTCCTCCCTTCCACAAAAAATTAAAATAAAATAAAATAAATCCACAAACATTTCTCTTCTATGCATTTTTTTCTGACTCAGTCTCCAAAATATCAGGAAACCCATCAGAAGGGATTGCAAGGGAGAAAATAGTCTCAGGTTTTAACTTTGGGTAAAAACTTTTGTGAACTTACCCATGTAAAGTGTCCAGTATAATATGAATAGATCATCACATTTTATATCATGATGATTGCTTGGAAGCAATCCTAAATATCTGTTTCTTCCCTTAGGAAATCTTGGGAATAAGCAATACATATATTCTGTAAATAATAATCTACATATCATGTTCTAAATGCATGACATGTTCTGTTTGATATGTGTGTGTGTGCATGTGCGTCTCCCTCCCTCCTTCTCTGCTTCTATATATAGTGAAACTTTGTAATTCTGTCTTGCAAGTGGAATAGGTGAAGTCTGCATTTAAATATGAGTAAATAAGTCTGTAGTCACATGGACTTAATATGGCGAAAAAGTTTTTCTCACTAAAGAAAAAAATCGTTATTATCTAGTCCACTTTATAGTTTTAAAAATGGGTTAGACAGATTTTTTTCCAACTAAGTAATAACATTTTTTTCCATATTAAGTTCATGCAACTATAGAGTGATATAGAGTCATATTTAAATATAGACTTCACCAATTTCACTTGCAAGACAAAATTGCTAAGGTTCACATTTTGTTGTCTTTCTACTGCCTCCATTTCCCCTTTCAAATTTATTTGTTTAGCACAAAGGAACTGAACTGTATCCAGATCTTGTTCATATTCTTGCTCTAATGTAGCTTTATGTGTGACTAACCATGGGTCTTCTGGCTCACTTACTGTCAGCTGCTCCATTTTTATAATCAGATCATGTGGAGAAGAATGTGTCTCAAGTTCTCAGAGAATTAATTGTCCAGTCATGCATGGGCTCCCATTTTAAGGGGATTATGAAGTAAGCCTATGAAAATTCATATAATACTCCACATTTGCTATCTCCATGCAAGAGAGTAGGTCACTCTCAGTTTATTGATGTTTACAAATTATCAAACCTTCTATGAACAGGCATGGACAGAAATATTGTATCTTAGAAAGTTAGTACTGAAACTCGGAGTTAACCTTAGCAAAATAGGCCATTTTTATTTATTGACATATTTCAGCCTTGTAGTGAGAATCTTAGGCCTGAAACATAAAACTTTGGGCTGCTTTGGGGGTATGGTGTTTACATGATGAATGCCCCCAAAGTGCCTGGAAGCTGCTCTGAGGCCACCAAAGTGAACCCAAAGCTGCTTCAAAAAGCAGCCATTGTAATCCAGCTCCTGGGCAGTGCAGCTGGGCAGACCAGACCATGCAGTTTCTATGTTACCAGCACAATTATGGACGGAGGGGCCTCCCACCACTCTTTTCTTGCTCCTTAGTTTAACTACTACTAGTAATTATCTGTTCGTCTCTAATGACATTATTACTGCTTGATCTATTCCCTTATTTTCCCTTTCTTTCTCTGCCTCTCTCTTTTAAAAAACCCTAACCAAAACATAGTACTGGAGATTCTTGAATTGTGCTCCTGGTTACACAGAGATTGTTCTATGGCTGCATCCACAATGCAGAAATAATCCAAGTTGACACAAGTTTAACAGCCATGGCTCAATGATATGAACTCTTGGGATCTGTAATTTATTCTGGCACCTTCTCTAACAGAGAAAGCTAAATATCTCACAAAACTACTGATACCAGAATTCCATAGCATTGAGTCATGATAGTTAAAATAGTGTCAATCTCAGTTGTTTCTGCAGTGCAGATTCAGCCCTTGTCTATGTATTGGTTAGAGAACTAAAATTTTGGTCTTTTTGCTCTTGCATGTAAAAATGAAGGATTGCACAAGTTTTATCCCAAATGTTCAAGCTTGTAAGTGATTTTGTGCATTTCATTTATTTATTTATTTATCGTACTCTTTATTGTGGATTCCTGTGGTGGTACACAATATTTGATTTTTCACATTTTTGAATCCTTTATTGAAAAACTTGTTCACACAAATTGCCTTTTGCACAAAACCCAATATTTTTGTTCTAAAACTTGCTTTTTGTACAAAAGACACTTTATTCTGTGGAAAGAAACTTTTTCACTTTCTAAAAGGTCCTGAAATGTAAATACACAATCTGAAGAGAAACCAGAGTATTGAAATGTAGTTATTATGAAGGCAGTATATCATGCCCTTAGAATGTCTTATTATGTCAAGAAACTTTTTCTCAAGTTTGAGAAATGTGTGGGTACTCCTTATATCCTGTGTCACATTTTCTCTATCTAGTTCAATGCATTACTGATATCATTACAATATTACAATATGCATTTCTCTTCCTCTATTGGTGGTAATCAGTTAAATCTAAAATATAATTTAATTTGAATATTCTGAACCATTTCATTCATTTGTCAAGGTAGGGTAGAATATATAAATTTTCACATTCACTCACATGCACACATGTACATAACCAGGTGCCATTCCAGCTTTATCATTCAATATGGTGACACTTGGTTGGCTGTTGGGTATGTCTAATATGGGATCTTTTCAAATGACACAATTGTAGTCCTATGATTCTACTTTAATTGTCATGCTTCCATCCTATAGGACACTGAAATTTGCGGTTCAGCAAGGAGTATTTTGATTTTCTCAGCAAGAGAAAAATAGTGCCTCATCCACTAGAATTCCATAGGATATTGGCATGGGAGTTAAAGTGAAATAATAGTACTGTATTTGTGTAGTGTGAAAGGGTGCATGGAATGCCAGCTTTAGATGCATGATAGACAAATTTAGGTCCATCACTGATGACCAGCTAGGACTAAAGAAAAGGGTGAAATTGTGACAAGTCACTGAACAGGATACCTTACCATATCCATAATACTTAACTAATGCACTTGTTTGGGCTTTAAGGATGCAAACCTCTGTGTTTTTCATATTTCTCCAAATTTCACCTACATTTTCTTCTCATTCTTATTTCATACTGGGTTTCCAGGCTTTATTTTATTTACAGTATGCATACTCCACTCTTCAGCCCTAAAGGCTCTCAGGGGGGCTTACATATTCATAAGGTTACATGCCCTCAGGTTTACAATCTAAAAAGTCATGAGACAAAAGGAGTAGGGAATGGTGATGGAGAAGGGAATCAAGTCCAGTGTTTCTTCTCTCCCGCTGAAAAATATGTTTCTCTCACAGATATGAAAATTTGTGTACATATTTTTACTCATCTGACTGATGTGGGCATTTATTTTATTAAATATATCAAGAAGTAGCCATGTTGGCCATACAGCAAAGTGTAATAACATCCAAAATCCACAAGAAATTGATACCTTCTTTGGGCCACCCAAAATGCACAAAACATATCATGCAAACTTAAAAAGCTTTTGTGCATTTTGGTTGGTCTGACAAAGGTATCTCTGTTTTGTGGATTTTGGATGTTATAGTATTTTACTAAATGTATGCATTTTCCTATTGATTACAGCGTGTGCTTTGTATCCATTCACATTTTAAAATGAGAGCATAGTTTTGCATATAGTTTATTCTTCTAAAATGTGCAAATTTATGGAGGCAAGGATATGAGGCAGTGGATTGTCAAGCCCCCTAACATCCCTAGATTGGAAGTGTGGGGTATTAATTAGAATGTTGCATTGAAACTTGGAAACCCAGGTTTGAGCCATCTTGAAACAATGAAACTCAGAGACTTTGGACTACTCACTCTCAGATACGTAACAGGGTTATTGAGAGTATGAAGCCAGGAGAAAGAGAAGCCATGTCTCTCAACTTGAACACACTGAAGGAAAGGCAGGAGAAAACAAAAAATAAACAAACAAAATAGTGCTCCTTACAGTTGCTTTGAGACCTAAATGAATATGGAAAACCATTAACAAAGCATGTTAAACTGAAAAGTATTTTGTTAATTTAAGGTGAACTGTTAACTGGCTTGCAAAAGGAAATCCCAAATTCCCTTGTGTCTTTTGTTTAGAGCAACATATTCAAAGAGCATTTGTTTCCCAAAGAATAGACCTTTATAACATGGCTGTTTTGATGAGTGCTGAAATGATAATAAAATTCACTTTTATTCTAATGCATTAAAATGCAAATAACCTTTCCAATAAAAGACTGCAGTTGCGGCCCAGTGTTAACAGAAAGCATAGTATGTCAAGGCCAAGTATTTAAAATTGATTGTAGAAAAAAAATGCCCACTGGGTGAAAAGGACTTCAGAATTACTGGAAATGGAGGGATCTACTTTTATTTATGGGACTTGTGGGATTTGATTACTAAAACAAATATATACATATCTATGGTTAATGATGTTCAGAAAAATATTAAATATTTTGCTTTCCACATATTGATAACCCAGTTATATCAATGCAAGCATTAAATATCTGTAACATGCCTCTGCTATTGTACTATATTATTTATACTTCACGCTCTAGGATTATTTTATTTCAAGTGCTATGGTTCACCACATAGTAAAGCATTGGAAATGTTGCATTTTGAAGTTTGTGTTCTCCAGTAGCTACGGTCTATTTGGATATGTAGTTCACATTCAGGACAGCTTGTTTGAACAAGATAACAATCAACCATTTAATTAAGCTTTACTGACATCAATCAGATTTAAGCACAAGCTTAAAATCAAACATTTCCTGATATCAAATCTTAATTGTGTAATTCCAGGTGACTGTAAACAAGAGAGATATTCTCTCCATCTCAGATCTTCCTGAAAAAGGTAGAAAGGGTAAAATAAACTCAATACTGGATTCTCTTCAGCTGAAGATGCAACTGGCCAAACCTATATTTTGCCTCACACTATTGGTACGGATGACAAATCAGTCAATTGTGATTTTAGGCAGTTTCTCCTTTTTCTCATCTAAGTTCATTGTTCAAAGGTGGGGTAATTGAAACAGTGGAAAGACCAAGCAAATCCAAATCACCCCCCAAATGCAACTGGATAGAACCATGGAAGGAGGAAGGTACCACGAGGGCTATCTAGTCCAGCCCCTCCAAAAGATTAAAAGAGATGGGTCCAGCCTAAGTTCCTTGGATAGGGAGTTCCACAATTGAGGCACTGCTACAGAGAAAGTCCTGCTATATGTGTTCATCAGCTAATCTCATGAGGCAACAGAGTCTCCTCTGATAATTGCCAGAGGTATGGTAATTGACGTAAAACAAGATAATGGAGGAGAAGGACAGAGAGAGAGATTGTGTGACTGTTCCTCCTTCTGATTCACCTACCTTCCAGCCAGCAGATTCCTAAGTCAGGTCAGAGACTCAGCTGTATGATCCAGGACTTGATCTTAATCAGACAAGCTGACCTTGCATGTATAATTAAAACCTAGTTAATTTAAGAGGAGGTGTAGAGATTAGGTAGATTTAGGCTAGACTAGCAACAGCCAATCAAGTGTCAGCTAATAGAATGCTGGCTGGAAGGAGATAAAAATTCCATTAGTGACAGTTAAAAAGGCAGATAGGGTCTTGTTGAATCCAGAGAGGGATGGATTATTGAGGGATCTAGGGAGGAACTGGGTTAAAGTGCAGAAGTGAGGGACTTGCAACCAATAAAGAACTCCAAGTGAGGTAGTTATTATAGGGAAATTTCCTGTGTGATAGAAATAGCCTGAGAGGCAGGATTATTAATCAGGTTTAGGGAAAGTAAGCCAGAAGAAGGACTGTGTGAGTGTCCTTGAGAATAGTAACATAGGCCCAGAACAGACTGCCGATTTGCAGCGATCTGGGGCCAATTTTAGGGTTCCAGAGAGTGCAGCATCCAAATTCTCCAGAACCCTAACACGTATGGACAGTGCCATCTTTATATGGTGCCATCCATACGTGTTGTGCATGTATGTTGCAAGCGTAGCACTGCATCCGCACCTCCAGGCGCCATGCTTGCATTGTGGACGCATCACAGTGCACCAATGGCATAGTCCCCACACCCCAAAAAGAACCTGGTTTTCTAGGTTCTTTTTGGTCTGTAGGGACACTGCACGGAGGGAAACTGGGCACCTCCAGCCCATCCCTTTGGGGCAATCTGGAGAGCCCCATAGATAGTCTGAGGAGAGTGGAATAAGGAAACTTTCATTGTAACAAAGTTAAAAATAAGGAAGTAAACTTACCAACTGAAGCAAGTACACAAGTTCATGAAACAACAATTGCTTTGTTTACATATATTCAAGTATGTTTTGTTTGGAAATCCGTTTAATAAAGCTTTAATACTATTTTAGTAAAAGCTTATCTGCAGTTTGAATATACATCCATGTTACCAATATAAAGCCTTTTGAAACAAAGATTTTTAAAAGGCTCTGTGATAATTTGGTGGCAGCGGTGGGGTTAAAGGCCCAGGGTGCGATCATCCCCAAAAATATAGTGGTTACCAGAGAAGTGTGCATCACAGGGTGGTGTCATCTTCACCCAGTAATGCCCATCAGGTTTCTGGCTGCATAGCAGGCAAGTTCTGATTGGTGGGGAGAAGGAGTTGCAGTGGTCTATAATGAGTCTATTTTCCTATTGAGGTACCCTTTCTGACTAACACATAGGCTGCATCTGCACTGCAGAAATAATCCAGTCTGACACCACTTCATCTGCCAATGCTCAGTGCTATGGAATTCTGGGACACTGCAATTGTTGTGGTACCAAAGCTCTCAGACAGAGAAGGCTAAAAGTCTCACATAACTACAGTCCCAGATTTTCATAGCATTGGCCTGTTACAAACGGGCCTTAAAGTACGTGACGAGCGCGTACTAGGGTTAGAAAGGGGCGTCCTTTCCAGACGCCCCTAACCTTAGTATGCACTCTGCACATAGAAAATGGTGGCGGCCATTCCACACAGCCACCGCCATCACTACATCACGACCGCGCCGCCTCCAAACAAGGCGGTGCGGTTGTGATGTATTGGGGCCGCCCCAGGGTGCCTAGTACGCCCTTTCCAAGGCCCCGGAAGGAGCTCCGTTTCGGAGGCTCCTTCCTGGCTTTGCGTCGCTGGGCGCAGCCTTCAGATGGCTGCGCCCAGCGACGCAGAGGAGAAAGGGGCCAAGCAGCCCCTTTCTCCTCCTCCCTGCTGTCATGGGGTGTCCTTGGGGCTTGGAGCCCCAAGGACACCCCTTTCCAGGCGGCAGGGAAGCGGCGTATTGCCGCTTCCACACAGCCTGGAAAGTGGCGGATCGGGGCCTCAGCGGCTGCCACTCTGGCTAATGAGGCCCCGATCCAGCAGGGAAACGGGCGGGTGCAGGCCGCCGCTTTTCAGCAATCTGTAACCCGCCATTGAGCCATGGCAGTTAAAGAGGCGTCAAACTGGATTATTTCTGCAGTGCTAATGCAATCCAAGATTTGACGATATACATCTGTCAGTTTATTGTGTTGGGGGATTTTAACATCCATGCTTAGGCACTCTCATCAGGGCAAGTCTTGATCTGGGTTTTTTTTAGCAGTGATCTGGTGTGAGGGATGAGTAGGTTTCAAAGATGGATGGCTCACTACCTGGTAGGGATTAAATTTGCTGCAGGGGCAAAGGACTCATTAAAACAGCCCACTCCCAGAGACTAATGGGTACAAAAGGATTCCTAAATGCTCTGGAGGATTTTTCAGCTCCTAATAATAATAATAATAATAATAATAATAATAATAATAATAATAACAATAATAATTCCAAAGTGGGCCACTGCCACAGGACCCATACTGTGCTGGTTCCTGTCCAAAGGATCAGAGCGCAGCATTGGAGTGGCTTCAGGCTGCTTTGGGGGCATGCGTCATGTAATGGCATGTCCCCAATGCAGCCAGAAACTACTTCTTTTGGCCCATCTGTTCCAGGCCTTAGTAAGATCCTAGAGGGAGAGATGGCAACACAACTCCAGGATTTCTTGGATGAAACAGATTACATGGATCCATTCCAAT
>NC_056524.1:61303266-61324384 GCF_019175285.1 Sceloporus undulatus | reverse complement strand
GAAGGAATTGGATCAAGAGAGCAGGTGGTGGGTTTGGATGAGTTCAGCAGCGAAGAGAGTTCTTCCAAAGAAACAGGAGGAAACACAGAGAGTTTATTAGTAGGAGGGGCGAGGAGATTAATGGTGGGAGCCAAATCATGAGAACGAATGGTAGTGATCTTTGTAATGAAGTAATTGGCGAAGTCGGAGGGAGAAAATAATGGAGAGACGGAGGGAGGAGAGGGTTTTAACAGTGTGTTGAAACAGGAGAACAAGCGCTGTGGGCGCCTCTCATTGGTGCAGATCAATGATTTAAAGTAGTCTTGTTTGGCCATCAACAGGGCGCGTGAAAAGGATAAAAGAATGAACTTAAAATGGATAAAGTCGGCCCACTTCCTGGACTTTCTCCAGAGACGTTCGGCTGCTCGGGAGCAGGACCAGAGAAATCTAACAGTGGGAGTGATCCAGGGCTGAGGCCTAGTCGTAGAGGAAGAGGAGGACACGTGCGTAGAAACTGGGGCAAACTGTCAAGAGTTGAAGAGAGAGTAGAATTCAGTAAAGACATAGCTGAGTCAGCAGAGTCCCCAAGATTGAGAGAAGCTAATTATTTATTTTATTCATTGAAAGGATTTAAGTAACACCACCTAGGCAGCCAGGGCTCTTGAGGTGATGTGCAGTAGTTAAAAATCTTTTAAAATTCATGACTAAAATATTTAAAAAACAGATTTCAATACAAGCTGCAAATACACCTCAAAAATAATTTAAAACAATGCAGCTAAAACAGCCAGAACAATTTCAACACAAAACATTGCCATTTAAAATGCCTACCAGAAACCGAAAAGAATTATGTTTCTCATGATAAATATACCCATAATTTATGATGACAGAATTTTAGATGGAATGGACCAAAGAACTTAAAAACTTTCTTGGTAAAGGTAAAAGATCAAGGATTAATTGGGAGACACTAAGGAATGCAAAAGAAAGAGGGGGATGGGCTTTTCCTGATTTGAAATTATATTTACAAGCAGTAAATCTTACATGGATACAAGACTGGATCAAATTAGAAAACAGGACAATGTTAAATTTAGAAGGTTTCGACTTAAAATACGGATGGCATGGATATTTATGGTACAATAAAATGAGAGCAGATAAAGCATTTAATAACCATCCAAATGCCTACCAGAAACCGAAAAGTAATGGGGCAAAAGGTGACTTCCCTTGAGAGGAAAATCCTTAGTTTTGGTGCTAATACAGAGAAGCCTGTGACATGTTTGCATACCCATCTAGCCTCTTCAGTCTTTCAAATATCCAGACCCCAAGCCATTCAGGACTTAGTAGGTCAAAATCAGCATGCAGAATTGAGCTTGAAAGCAAAGTGGAATCTAGTGTAGTTCACCTAAGACCCGTATCATATAATCCCTGAATACTCACTCAGCAACAGTTTGGCTGCCACAGTAACTCATAACTGCCAATATTTCAAAGATGGAAAGTATAGTGTGGTCAATATATTAATGAGCTAGGAGAGCATGCAGCAGTTTTTGCCTATACCTAATAGGAAGGACAAGACTCTGCCACTTTGGACTTGACAGACCTGCAGCCGCCCCTTTTAGCACTGGATTGGGGCCACAGTAACTACATGCCATGGCCCCGATCTCTGCTTTTTGTGGTGCAAAAAGCAGCCACAAAAAGTGGAAAGGGTGCCATAGCCACCAGCACGTGGCTTTTCCACACTCCTTTGGCATTGCATCATGTAGATGCAGTGCCAAAGGAGTGTCGTGATGCCGCACGCCATGTGGAGTGGCGTATGACATCGTGCTGGCCTGAGGGTGGAGTCAGGACGTATGTCATGTGGATGCCACATCCTGACTCTGCTCTCAGGCTGACTGTTTCCGCCAGTCTGTCAAGCCCCTTCCTCTCCTGCTCTCCTCCCAACTGAGCTGAGTGCAAACCATTTTTACACATTGACTCATTTTGCAGAAATGGAAGTGTACAAAGAGAGCAATGTGAGAAGGAGGGAGAAACTGGGGATTTTCAAATGTATCTGAAGAAGTGGGACAACAGTGAATTAATTGGGAGTATCCCTGCTGAGTTGGGAGAATTGGAGGGTACGTACTTGTAGTCTGATTGCTGGAAATTCAGACTTTCCAGGGAGATAGTCCAATGTTACAATTCCATCATTAGAAACACTACTTGTGGGAAACAATTTTCTAAACTATAACACCCAAGTGATAAAAAATGTGATTGGTGTTGATGTACCCTTCAAAAGTCTGATTAGTGATGCTGCTGCTCCCATTTTCTTATTTCTTTATTTAATTTCATTTCTATGCCACTTTTCCCCCCGAAAGTGACCCTAGGCAACTCACAAATAAAACTATTTAAACATTTTACAGTATTTTTTTAAAAGAAAACCAATTAAAATCAACTTACTAAAAACAATGTAAAATATCATAAACATACAAAACTTAAAAACATAAGTAAAGTGCATGCCCCATACAAAAGCCTCCCTGACACAATTATATGTCAAAAGCCTGCTTGACTATAAATATCTTTGTCTGCTGGCAAAAGGAAAGCAGGGAAAGGGCCAGCCTAGCCTCCTATGGAAAGGCATTCCATAGGGTGGGAGTAACCACTGAGAAAGCTCTTTCTCATGTCCTCACCATGTGACCCTGTGATGGGGACAGGACTGAGAGAAATTTTTACCAAGGTGAAGCCTGTCTGTTCAATAAATATTAGGGCTTGGTGAAATTATGGATGTTTTTCAGTCTACCAGATTGCAAATTTTAATGTGATTCTTGAACTAATTTAAAGTGTTTTATACTATTTATTTCAGGGTTATCAGTTCTACCTCACATTAGGATTCTGAGGGCTGTTTCAAAATGTCTAAATTAATCATAGGTAAATTTGAGAAAAGTTATCAGATAGGTTTAAATAGCATTTGTGCTTGGCATTCGAGGCACAATTATGCAAAATTCTTATAAATCTAAACAATGAAAGCTGGGGGGAAAAAACCTTCACCTTTCTCAGTGACTGTCCTGATATCAGTATGTATTTTTAGCCTAAGCTCAGGGGTCTGATGATACACAACTGGGAGTAATAAAAGTCAAGTATCAGTTCTAAATCAGGTCTAACGCTATTTCCATTCACCACTATCGCCTTCTGAAATCAGCCCAAGGAACTGAAGGAGATAGGGGTAAAGAAGATGGGGCAAAAGGAGAGGCCAGAGGCCGCTCCAGCCCTGATCACTCTAGGACCACAGTGACCAGATGCCATGGTCCCAAAGCCAGCTTCTGCTGTAGACTCAAATGGGCCACTGACAGGAATGGCTTTTTGCCCCTCCTTTTGCTGGTGGCTTTGGGCTGTGTTAGCCAGCCTCAGAGTGGTTTCTGGCCACTTTAGGGACATGCTGTAACAATTCCCCACCTCTCAGAATGCTTTCTTTCCTTTTGACCCCAATACTCCTTTGGGTTTTGAAGGCCAGTAGCATGGAAACACAGGCCAAGTGGATAGGGTTAAACAAGAATAAAAGTTTATATTTAAAACAGAATAGGTAAAGGTAACTTTTATGTGAGGTTGTTACTATGTCTTCTTTTGTTACAAATATACAGGTCTGGTTTTAACTCTATAATAATAACTCCGCCACACAGGCTATACTATCACTCACGAAATTATGTAACCCAAACCCCTCTTTCTGAGTCTGGCTACACTGAGTCTCTCCTCTCTAGACTCTCCATAACTAATATTGTCCCTCTCTGGACAAAACATTTCCTTAAGTAACTATTCCCTCAGGAACTATCGGAACCCAGTCCTCTTTTGGACTCTACGGCTCCCTCCACTCCCTAATCCTAACTATCTCCCCAACTCCACTCCAGCCTTATCCCTCCGGATTCCAAACCCTAACTGACTCAACCCAACTGCCAACGGAATCTTCAAACTCCACAGCCAGCACCTGATTGGCTTAGGATCTCTGGCTTCTGATTGGCTGGTTTGTAAGTCAGTTCGTCACACATGCGTCTTATAAATGCCATGTCTCTGAAGTGGCTGGAAGCTGCTTTAATTGGCCTGTCTATTTTGGTAGCATAGTTAACAGGGAGCATAGTTGTTTCATTGCCTAAGACAAATGACAAAACAACATGTTCTTCTCCTCATCAATAGCAATAGCAGCTTTATTTATATACTGCTTTATTTATATTTATATATTTATACACTAAGCAGTCTCTAGGCGGTTTACAACTGTAAGCTAATTGTCTCCAACAAGCTGGGT
Organism: Sceloporus undulatus; assembly: GCF_019175285.1. Lineage (NCBI taxonomy): Eukaryota > Metazoa > Chordata > Lepidosauria > Squamata > Phrynosomatidae > Sceloporus > Sceloporus undulatus. The sequence goes on along the minus strand of NC_056524.1, from coordinate 61,320,144 downwards.
ATTCATTTTAGCAACCTTGGATGAGTTGACTCCTGAGTCCCTGGTTGGGCTTGAACTCACAACCTGGTGGTTTGTGAGTGAGTGGCTGCAGTACCATCGTTTAACCACTGTGCCATCAGGGGTACTTATCACATATGACATGCAGAATTGCACTTGGCTGGCATTTTAGCCTTACACTGGTGTTGGGCCATTGTATCAGGGAGAAGTAAACTAATGTAGAAGGTACAGGCTATGACATGTGGCAAGTAGTTCTGTTTCCCAAATGGCTGGCGTGTTGCCCCATTATCTACAACATGAGGTAGTCATATTTTTTTTTCAGGCTAATCATTTTACTTTGCCAAATGATAGGACAATCCATAGAGTAGGAATGACTAATACTCTTACTTGCACATTTCCTCCCTCAATGTTTAATGGTATAATACATAAAAATGCACGCTAAGTGAACAGAATACAATCTTTCTTTTTATTATTATTATAAAAAACAAAGAGGAAAATAAGCACATATACCAAAATTGAAAATTTATTACAAGCTGCATTTATAGTAGCAAAGGAGTTTTATTTGTTCACAAAGTAAAAAGGATATTTTAATGAATTTATGTTTCATTACCAAAGCATTTGCATTGATCATTCTATTCAAAAGCAGTTGACACCAAACAGAATTAGAACTATGTGCTATCCAAAGTACATGGTTATTTTTTATTTTCCCTATTCTGAAATGTTTATAGTCATGGTCAGTGCTAAAGAAAAAGTGGTATTTGGTTTCCTGTGTTAAGTACCTGGCTACAATTAGCCTCAAAAGTAGACAAGTTCTCAATCCTGAACTATAAATGCTCGGAATTATTGAGGAATTATTGAGGATCATGCCTTCTTTGGATACCCTTGTCTGGATTTAATGAAGTTAAGACAATTGAGCATGCTTAAAGATTCTGGAGCAGATCATTAAAAAGAGAGTCTGTGAACATCTAGAAAGCAATGCCATAATCACAAAAAGTCAACACGGGTTTCAGAGAAAGAAGTCATGCCAGACATATCTTATCTCATTCTTTGATAAAGTTACCAGCTTGTTAGATGAAGGGAATGCTGTGGATATAATATATCTTGATTTCAGTAAGGCCTTTGACAAAGTTCCCCATGACATTCTTGCAAACAAGCTTGTAAAATGTGGGCTAGACAAGGCAACTGTTACGTGGATTTGTAATTGGTTGACCAGACGAACCCAAAGGGTGCTCAACAATGGCACCTTTTCATCCTGGAGAGAAGTGACCAGTGGGGTCCCACAGGGCTTTGTGCTGGGGCTATTGTTATTCAACATCTTTATCAATGACTTAGATGACAAAATTGGGAGAATACTTATCAAATTCGTAGATGACACCAAATTAGGAGGAATAGCTAATACCCCAGAGGACAGGATCAAAATTCTAAATGACCTGAATAGACTAGATAGCTGGGCCAAAGCTAACAAAATGAACTTCAACAGGGAGAAATGTAAGGGTGAAAGGGTGAAAAAATGAAATGCACAGATATAGGATGGGGGGCACCTGGCTTATGGAGACAACATGTGAAAGAGATCTAGGAGCCCAAGTAGACCACAAGTTGAAAATGAATCAACAGTGCGATGCGACAGCTAACAAGGCCAATGTGATTTTAGGTTGCATCAATAGAAGTATAGTATCTAGATCAAGGGAAGTAATAGTTCCACTATATTCTGCTCTGGCCAGGCCCCACCTGGAATATTGTGTCCAGTTCTGGGCACCACAATTCAAAAAGGACATTGAGAAACTGGAGTGTGTCCAAAGGAGGGTGACTAAGATGTTTATCACACTATGCTCTTAAAGAGCTACTATTCCAGTGTGACTCCTCTAGCAGCCTCCTGTTGCATGCTGGGATTGGCAGTTTTAAGGAGCTGAACTTCTCTGCCTGAGAATTCTAAATACCCCTCCTTAAAACTGCCAATCCCAGCATGCAACAGGAGGCAGCTAGAGGAGTCACACTGGAATAGTACCTCTTTAAGAGCTCGTCTGATAAACACCATAAATGGTGAAGTTTCTGGAAACTATGCCCTATGAGAAACGCCTTAGGGAGCTGGGTATGTTTAGCCTGGAGAAAATAAGGTGAAGAGGTGGTATGATAGCCCTGTTTAAATATTTGAAGGCATGTCATATTGAGGAGGGAGCAAGCTTGTTTTCTGCTGCTCCAGAGACTAGGACCCAGAGCAATGGATGCAAGCTGCAGGAAAAGATTCCACCTCAACATTAGGAGGAACTTCCTGACAGTAAGGGCTGTTCGACAATGGAACACACTTCCTCGGAGTGTAGTGAAGTCTCCTTCCTTGGAGGTCTTCAAACGGAGGCTTGATGGCCATCTCTCGGGGATGCTTTGATCTGGATTTCCTGCATGGCAGGGGGTTGGACTGGATGGTCCTTGCAGTCTCTTCCAACTCTATGATTCTATGATTCTAGTATGTATAGTGTCATTTTTTATACAACTTATCTGAAATCTGAAACTCTCTGAAAGTTCCTGATCTCTCTGAAAGACCAGATCTATAGGTTGGGAATTCTCCTTCATAATATTGCAGGGGTGGATAGTTTATGGACATCTAGGTATTGTTAGACAACAATTCCTACCTCACCACTGGGTATGCATGTTACCATAATGGAACTGGCAAGCAAACCTCAAGTTGCCCAGCCTTCCCCATATGATCATTGGATTTTAGCATGGTGATGATGGTAAGGTGTCTGCACAATTATGTTTAAAGCCAGATGAGCGTATGCCAGTGGTGAGATGAAGAAAAAGTGCTCATGGTTATGCTTCTGCTGCATACTCTGTGCAGAGCTACCTCTGAATATGGTGTAGAATTTTCTATTGGTACAAAATAAAAGAGCAAGGCTCATTAAATGTAGACATTAATGAAGTTGTATTACACTAATATTGAAAGGCCAGCCTTGTTTGATATTTGTTTTCCACTATCAACTCAAGATGTTATAACATTAAAGCTGTATACTACTTGCTTGACTGAAAGACTATTTGTATTATTGTGAAATTCTCTAGGTATTCAAGTTTGAAACAGAGGCCATACTGAGAATGCCATTCCCTGCCATTGGTTACTTTTGATTACAAAAGACTTTCCCCATGCTGCTCTAAAATTCTGAAGTGTCCTCAACTGGACCAATGAAAATTGGGCAGTTCCAATGTAATTTTTTGAACGATTTGACCATTCACCTACCCCATGACAGTGTTTTGTTTCATGTTATTATCTGTATGTTGTCCTAAAATCATATGATATAGGGTGGGATATAAATACTTAAACAAACTAACAGGTTCCCAGGTTTTAAATAGCTTATTTTCAAACACTGGTCAGAGATAAGAACAGACATTTGCAAACTAGAGAATTGTTCCATCCTGCATCTGTACCAAAGCCTAAAGTTTATTGTGCCTGAGTTAGGCTTAGTTAATTTAAACTAATTTAAATTAAATGTTATTAAGTGACAGCTCAGTTTGTTATAGAAGATCACATTCAATCAATCATGGAAAACAAAAATCTGCAAAAGGAAGAGAAGTTGATAATTCACATACCCACTTGTAACAGTAATACTCTATTAGCAAAAGTGTTAACTGAAACCTTATTTTAAACTTGGTAAAAATTGGAATTAATGTTTACTACTGAAGACAAAGAAGAATAGCTATCTCATTACTGATAACAAATAGCTAATTAAATTGTTTTCAGTATAAAACTGTCAGGAGAAAAAAAAGAGGAAAAAGACACAGAAACCTGTATTTCTTTGAAACTGACAAATTAGAAAAGCACAACATGAAGGAGTAATCAATATGCACAAACTAAGGATGCTACACTAACTATATGTACTGGAAAATAAATACATTCAACTTATTAAGACTTAACATTTTAGTAAACATGGGTAGAATCTGGTGGTGAACCTGGGAAACCTGCTTAACACTCTGGTGACTCCAATACATTCTTGTAGTGTTGCAGCTTATCATTTTTATATATTAAATCATTGTTATCAATATCATCATCCTAGAATTATTACATAATTTAGATATTTTGGACTGAGCAGTAACTTGAATTTCTCACTAAAATATGACACACAGGACTCCATTAAGCATAATGCTATAAAAACAAGAAGTTTAACAATCCCACTGGATGAATTAGCCATTATGCGTGTTTAAAGCTGGAGCAGGACAGATATGATAACCACTTCTCTGCCTGCAAACTGATTTGTTTTCCAGTCTTGCAAGATGAACACAAAATTTTTGAAACATCTTGGAGCAGAAACACTGGAACAAAATAGAAGTCTCTGGGGCTGTGCAGACAGCTCTGAAGGAGTGGTCTCCAACCACCCCTTTTACAGCTAGATCAGAGCCACAGCACCTACACACTGCCTTAATCTGGCCTTTGCAGGGTACAAAAAGGAGCTGCAAAAAGCAGCTTGTTTTTGCACCCTTCAAAGGGTGCGATAGCTACAGCTTTATGGTGCTCCTTCAGTGCTGTGTCATGTGTACACATTATCAGAGGAGTGCTGTGACACCCTGGGGGCGGAGTCGGGGCATGCGTAATGTGGATGCTACGCACTGACTCCACCACCAAGCTGGCCTTTAAGGCTGGTCTGCACAGGGTCTCTGTGTCCACAAAGGTGCAGATTAAATAGTGTGTGTGTGTGGGGGGGGGGGGGAGTAAACTAAAGCCAAATGGTTAATGAAAACTAGAGGACAGAGGGAGATGGGTTTCACACTGAGATATAGTGTAAAAGAAAGATACATTTTTCCAGGAGCAAATCAACAATTAAGTAGCCAACTGTGATGTCCAATAGCATTTTTAGCAAAATACTACCAGAAAAGCATGATTACCTGCCTGCTGCAGGACCTACCTTCACAGGTTTTTCTATAGCTATAGCCTAGCCATGAATCAGTATTAACCAATCTGTCTATCTCTTTATCTGTCTATTATTATCCATCTTTCTGGACACCAGTGTAAAAACATAAATTAAACTAACACATAATAAAAACATTTAAACCCTCACTGTATGCTAAAGACAACAAATAAAGTAAAAAAGATAAAACCGTGAACATGTAGGAAATACAGAAGCCTCCATGTTATATTTTTCCACACATGGAGGTCATTGTGTGTGAACTTTTAAATGTTCAGACAAGTCTGAAAAGGGCATTGGACAATACTCATAAATGAGATTAAAAATGTTCTCCTAGATGAGATTTTTTTTTTTGAGGGGGGGGGAATAGTATCTTCAGAGAGAAGTTAAGCTAAAACAAGAGTCAACAACATTATTTTCATTCAGTGGTTCTTTGCTCCCCTCTAAGTCAGAATGAGCAAACTCCTGAAGTTTAGGAGCTGCATATAATCCCTCACAGGACCTCATAGATATCTTACTATCAGCTAACCCACCATAGGCTGTACCATTGTCCCTGCAATTTCTGGAAGTGATGTCACATTTCTTACAGCTCTGGAATTTTGCTGAAAAGTGGCATGGTTAATGTATTTCTGGTTTGTGGGAGTTGGTGTGGAGGGCAGATAGAGAAAAGGATTCAAATTGCCATTTTATTTACAGATGTTTGTGTATTTCTGAGGTGTTTCTGGCTGAAGAGTTGGCCATTTTCAAAAATGGAGGCTTGGTTGGCTCTGGCTCTGGGACTCTTTCCAAGGTGCTTCATGGGCTAAAAAAAATGCTTCAGCAACTGTATTTTTCCCACTCTAGGAGATATGGTAACAATCCTAACATGTCCATGTCCTCATGTTTCAGGTCCAGAAACAATAGGTAACCCAAATTTTCTTATGGTTTTGACTCCTCCTCTGTGTCTAAAACTGCACAAAGCTCAACCCCTCAAATGATGGGGGCATTTGAGTTTTAAAAAATAAAAAATAAAAATTGGACATGGAGAACCCTTGAGGACTACAGAAATATTGATGAGTTCCACTTGTGGCCCATGAAATGCTCTTTTCCCACATCTACTTAGATCTGCTTGTTCAAAAAAACAACAACAAAACAAAACTAGCACTAAGTTTTCAGTCCTTGAGTGGTTGGGAACTGCATCAGGAAAATAATTTCTGTGCTTTTCCCTCTGAAATAGCAGCAGTTACCTATCTTTTTAAACCTTTAAATGATGGGAAATTATTTTAAATCTTCTTTCAAGGTACAAACTATTCACCTTTAATTCACCTTCACTGAATATTAAGTTTTATCCACTATAACTATCTTCTTTTATACAAAAGTTTTTTGTTTGTTTTTTCGTGTGAAGGTATAAAATGTTTGGGGTTTTTACTTCATATCTGTCATGTTTTGAAATATGATAATTTAATATAAGTTACTATTGCAAGTTAACAATATTAGTTGATGGCGAAATTGTTCTTTCTAAGTGTCAGCATGATTGGCTCCATAAATCAGCTATGCGGATATTCTGTTGAGAAGCAGCAGTTTGTCTTAGTGAAAAATGAGCATGTGTTGGCTTATATTTTCCAGCATTAGCCATGCATTCCTGTGACATATGTCACATTTAGTCAGTATTTTTCAGTGTGTCTGCAATGGGTAAGATGTAAAATAGCAATGAATGTGTAATCGGTGACTGTAATGATGGAACTTGCCCCTGGGGAAATCAATATTAATGTATATGAAATGTTGTTATATTACCTTTATTGAAATAGAACATTCTTATTCAAGACTGCCAGCTTCCAAAAGAGAGACTGACATGAAATAGAAGTCTATAGTAAATAGTAGTTTGAAAACACAGCAGAATGATTGTCACAGGCAAGAGTTTTCTTTGGGTGACTCCCCATGACTTCACTTTCAGAAGCTTTCTGGGTAATAAGCACCTAGTAAAAGCTGGACCTATTTTTTTTTACAATTTGCATTTCTCAATTTTATTGTAGTCCTATAATCAGCCAGTTTCCAGAGATGGGAATACAGCTAGACAAGAAGAAAAGAACAGTGTAGAATGCAGAACTGGAAAAAGGCAGGTCTTCACTCACATTACCAGTAGCAAAGTAAGAATTGCTGTCCAGCCCAGTGAATGAGACCAGACACAGAGAACTGGATTATAAAATGGGCATCTTTATTTTACTCAACTTATTTAACTTTATTCTTCAAGATCTGCAAAAAAACAGGCGAGACGACCTCATGCGGGAACAGCTGGTGGATGGTCTCCCCCCAAATCAATTTCCCAGCTTCCCCTGGGTGAAAACACCTGAGCCTCAAAGGCAATCCAGAAGTGGTTTGCTCCCCGGCCAGCCCACATCCAGAAGGGGAGCAAACGGGACCCAAGACTTCCCCACTTAACTCACAAGACTTATGTGAGGGTTTAAATCTCAGACCAGCTCCAAAGCAAGTCTCTTTCCCTTTCTGTTTAGTCACAAGATCTAAAATCAGTTCCAGGGACTTACCTTCACCCTTGAGGAGGGTGCTGAAGTGTTCACCAAAACCTCTATCTCCCCCACCTATGCCACAGATACGGGGAAAGCATCTACTTAGGCCCTATCCCCCACCAGGCCCGCTAAACAGGCCAAAACTCCTGATTACAGGTCCTGAAGAAATAGCTGTCTCTCCTCTTCAAACAGGTAGATGCCATCCACCCTATAGAGTTCAGGCCTGAGCAACACATTATCATCATGTGCTAAGTAAAAACCAAGTTCTCCCAACATATCCTTTCACATCTCGTTGTTGGCCCTCCTGTGGGCTCTATTTTCTGCTGCTCCAGAGAACTGTACCCTTAACAATGGATGCAAGTTATAGGAAAAGAGATTCCACCTCAACATTAGGAGGAACTTCCTGACAGTAAGGGCTGTTTGGCAGGGGAACACACTCCTTCAGAGTGTAGTGGAGTCTCCTTCCTTAGAGCTCTTTAAACAGAGGCTGAATGACCATCTGTCGAGGATGCTTTGATTGTGAGTTCCTACATAGCAGAGGTTGGAGTGGATGGTCCTTGTGGTCTCTTCCAACTGTACAATTCTATGATTCTATTGAAGAGGCGAGGATCCCCTTCACAGCTGCAAACATGGCATGGCAACATCGCCAACCATAAGAGTGTAACAAAAGCCACTTCTCACATATGTATCACATGACATGGATGGTCTGTAGAACCAGGGCATTGTCCTTTAACAAAGATAAATCACTGCACCCTGAATGTATAACCAACACATGAGGAAGCAGAACCTGGCTTTCACCTAACAGCATAGGTAGAAGCCTGTGCCACCATAGGCCACATTTCACCTTCCACTCAATGATAGAATTATCTGACAGCCCCAGGTGACTTCCAAAATGGCTCCTCCTGGCTTGGCGGGCAGCCCGGAACACCATATTTTTTCTACAGCTCCAAACATGGTGTCTCATCTGAAACAAATCAAATAAAACATTTTCAAACATTTATTTTCAATAAAACATCTGAAACAAATCAAATAAAACATTTTCAATAAAGGGCACAAATATGACTGATAAACATGAGAGTTCCATTAGCCAATCCTGTGAATATCCTGTTGACCCATGCCTAGGACAACCGCTGTAGACACAGCTCCGATACGGAAAGAGCAAACTTGACTCCATGAAGACCCAAACAGTCTAGCACTCTTGACGTGACTGACCAAACTGAAACTTTGTGAGTAGAAGCCAGTGAGCACCTTTCTCTGCTAAGAATTGATCTAAAGCCCTAACTGGACAAAGTGATTTTTCACTGCATAATTGGAGCTGCAACTCTCTACCTTTTCCTAACTAGTCTGCCTTGGAGGAGCAGATAAATAGCAGGACTGAATGGGATGACAAAGAAACATCCTGTAATAAGAGGGCCTTGTTGGATTAATCCCCCTTTGAGGCAACTACCAGCTAGCTTATCTTTAAGCTCCAAAAAAGGCAACTAATGAGGCTTCATGAAAAAGCACAGCCTCATATGGAGAAGTACAAATAGTTGGCCAAGCAGAACTGAGACCCTTTAAAATATTAGGTGACAATGGCTTGCATGAATCCTTAACTCTTATACCTTCTCTGGACCAACCCTCTACGCCTTATCCTAAAATCCCCAGAAGTATTGTCGAAGCCCCTAGCCCTCAGCCAAAATACTATAGCTGAAAGCCTACCCCTTATGGAAGCAACTGCTAGACCCCTGTCATGCAGGAATACACAAATTTTTAATAATTGTGCCACAGGTATAGGTAGCTGGTCAGCCAATCCCAACTGTTTCTGGAATGTCATAAACTTGTTAAGGACCTTCCCATAACTTTCCTTCATGGAAGATGCTAATGACAAACCGATAGCCCGAACTACTTCTCTCTGCCAAGGCTCCATAGGTTCATTGGCATCAGGTCTGGAGAATCCACCATCTCTGGAACTAGTTGCCTGAATCACTCTATCTGCATATGAGAAAGAGAATCAAGTACAGTGGTACCCCGGGTTACGAATTTAATTCGTTCCGCCGCCGTGTTCGTAACCCGAAAATCTTTGTAAGCCGAAAAAGCCATAGGCGCTAATAGCGAAAGCCGCGATTTCGTGCGAAAAAGCGCCGAAAAGCACCAAAAAAATTTTCGTAACCCGAAATAACCTTCGTAACCCGGAACAGTTTTTTTCAATGGATTTTTTTCGTAACCCGGAAATTTCGTAAGGCGGCGCATTCGTATCCCGGGGTACCACTGTATCTCATTATCAAGTCCTAGAATGTGAGAGGTAGTGAAGAGAATGTTATGTGTCAAACAATGCAAAGTGAATGCACGGACTAATCTCATAACCCTGGGTGATTTGGAAGTTAATGAATTTACTACTTGAACAACCACCATGTTGTCACACCAGAATGAACCATTGAGTTGGCCAACTCGCTAGTCCATAAATGTACAGCAACTAAAATGGAAAACAATTCCAAGAATGTTAAGCTGAAGTAATGCCTGATTCTACCTATTCCACAGGCCACCTGTGGGCACAGCATCTACCCCAAATTAGACTCCAGACTCCAAAGCCTATTAAACCTGAGGCATCAGAAGAGATCTGTAGCTTGGCATCTAGCTTCTTCACCTCTCTCCAAAATATATACCATTGAACTTTTATACGAATGTAGACTAAATATTTAGATCCTGGTGGATGACATGTGTCAACCTAATCCTATGATGAGGACGTGAAACACCTCCAATGGTATCACAGAGACATCTTAGGAAAGCCCTGCCTGGGGCAACCACCCTACAGGCAAAATTCAAATGAACTCTTGAAATTTCCTTAGTGTTGCCTTTCTAAGGGGAAGCAAAGCTGCTGACCCTCTGCCTTAGATCTAACAATTTGTCATCTGGGAGCCTGCAACATTGGTTAACCATATTTATAAGTATACCTAGGAAAAAAAGCTGCTGGCATGGACCTGTCTTCTCTGGTGCCAAAGGAACCCCCCAACACTCCAGCTAGTGTTTCAAAAAATTGTAGTAATTGGAGACACTGGCCAGAGCCACCCCCCTCTTCCCACAAACAGGAAATCATCTAAGTAATGAATATTTATTTATTTATTTATTTCCTGCCTCTCCCTACGGATCCAGGCGGGTTACAATACGACAAAATAACAATGAGTAAATAATTAATCTCCTACCCCTAAGCCCTGCCTACGTTAAAACATACAAAAATAAAAACGACAGTATAAAATGCTGGATAAAATTAATTAAAAATAGAAGTACTTGTGGCGAAACATCTTTTCTAGGGCAAATAGGAACTATCAGTATTAGTGGAAGTGGAGGTTAATCTGGACAGGCCTGCTGGAAGAGATATGTCTTGACAGCCTTTTTAAAGGCTTCAAGAGTAGTGATTTGATGGATCTCCTCCGGCAGGTCGTTCTATAGCCTAGGAACAGAAGATGACAAGGCCCACTGGGTTATTGCAGCCAGCCTCGTCTTCTTTGGCTGCAGAAATTTCTTCCCAGAGGACCTAAGTGTATGGGGTGGATTATGGGGAGGAAGGTGTTCCTGAAAGTTATCTGGACCCAAGCCATTTGGGCTTAAAAAGTTAAAACCAACACCTTGTACCACACCCAGAAACTAATTGGCAGCCAATAGAGGTAGTTTAAGACTGGTGTTATATGTTATATGATGTACCGGTGACCAGACTGGCTGCCATATTTTGCACCAATTGAGTTTCCAAACTTGGGAAAAGGGCAGCCCCATGTAGAGCGTGTTGCAGAAGTCAAGTCTAGAAGTTACCAGTGTGTGTTTAGGGCCCATGAAGTTGATTGGTGCCCCTCAAAGAACCACAGGTCTCCTCAACAAAGCAGAAATTTAGACATACAAAATGGCTGCAAATGCAAAATGACTGCTGGGCCTAACAAAATGGCTTCCACACTTATTAACAAAGGGGAAGTGTAATCAGCACTGCCTATGGTTATCCTCTTCTGCCGTAGAGCCCCCCCCAAATGCTGCAACTAGGCCAATAAAGGGGGTGCTTTGGAAGGACCCAACCCCCCTCTCCCCAGCCCCATGACTTGACTTCCAGCAGTGTGTCCATGGCGTGTCCTACCAGTCTGCCCCATAGCTGGCTGAATGGGACTGCGCTCCATGTTCCTATCCAGCTGCTGGCGGTTTGGGAGCCCTAGCAGCCTGCCTCTTTGCTGTCCAGCCAGCTGGCTCCCCACTGGCTGCCTCTGGAGCAGACCAGTGATGCCACTTCTCCTTCTCCTCAGTCGACTGCTGCGCAGCCCAGCCAGCTGGCTTACCACTGCAAAGGCGAGTCAACCATGCAGATGGTCTTTAACAAGCCAAAGAGGATGGCAATTATACGAGCTCAGGTAGGCAAGGTTTTTCATGCTTCAGTGTTCTTTGCAACTGAGAGGGATGGGCAGGCAAGTCTTAAACAGGCTGAGGCCCTCCTCCACCTCTCTCAACGGTCGCCAAGTGCACCGTTGACTTTTAAAACACTGTTCTCTCCACCAAGAACCCAGCAAAGGCTTCTCCCCTGATAACAGCATTGGAAAGAAGCAATATATGCAAGAACTTTGTTTATGACACTACCCATCTGACATGAGGTTCATCAAGCCAGGCCAATTGTTGTGTGGATATTGGAAGGTAGAAAGCCATAGTCACTGGCAGCTTAAACAGCTCCCATGTCTACAACTCCCAAACAGGGATCATGGGAACCCCATCTTCCTCTGAATAAAGGAACTGAATGTCACCCTTCATCTTTCAAGAAAGAATCCTTCCTCATGCTCAATTCAGTAAGCTAGAGCATTCTCAGAACATTTTGGAGTGTAGTCATAGGTGACAAAGGTACTGTATATGGTAGGGGGAAGGGAAGGGAGGAAAGAAGGAAGAAAAGTTAATATGAATATAAGCAAACAAATACATAGTGTACAAATTAAATTAGCAAATACATAAAGCAATGCAATGAAGTATTTAAAAATGAAAAACAAACCCCTTATTTCATGTTGTGTGTGTGTGTTTCAGCCAGTAAAAGGGAGTGCAAGCTGTTGGAAAACTAACAGAAAGGAATGTAACATTTTATTGAATAATGAAGTTGACTTTCTAATCCTATTCAGCATTGCCCTTTGGGCCATAATGTGTTTTAGTCATATAGTCAGCAACATTTTGTGAACAAAGGGTTTTGAACAATGTAAAGATGAATAATATGCAGCTTCATTTGACAAGATACAGATTTTTTTCCAGAGAAATATGAACACAAGCAGACCAAACAAAACATAAAATAGTGTTTGAACTATGACATGAATTCTACATAGACAATAAACTGATAGATAACAACTGGTAGATAATCACCACAGATACATACAGTACAGATATACCATTGATGACCGGGGAGTGCTGGTGATTTTGAAGTCTCTAGCCTATTGTTTTCAACCATTTTAGGAAAAATCTTTTTCAACATAAAGAAGGTCAAAGAACTCCAGACCATGGCAAAATTGTTGTCCCCCCCCCCAATCCCCTAGAAGAAGCAGCCATTTTAGCAAATTTTAAAAATATGTGGGGGCCCTGGGCAGGAGCATGTGGCCTAATGAGATGTAGTTTACCTTCTCCTTTAGCAAACTGATATTATGGTTCCTGTCTTAAAGGCTGCAGAAACCTTCTTTATCTCTGTCCTTTAAGAGGAGAGATAAACGTGGCTCTCTAGATGTCTGATTGCAACTCTCATCATCCCCTACTATATAGGCTAGAACTGATAGGAGTTACTATTCAAAAATATCTGAAAGGCTCCACTTGTCCACTCATGAGCCCTGGTGGTTCAGTGGTTAAATACCTGTGCTGCTGCCACTCACTCACAAACCATAAGGTTGTGAGTTCAGTACCATCCAGGGGCTCGAAGTCAACTCAGCCTGGCATCCTTCTGAGGTTGCTAAAATGAGCACCCAACTTGTTGGAGGCAATTAGCTTAAACATTGTGAACTGCTTAGGGAGTGCTTAAGTGCACTGATAAGTGGTATAGAAGTGTACTTGCTATTGCTATGTTTAAGAATCTCTCGCCAGCTCTGAAATACATGCCATTATTTTATCCTCATTATACCATCTACCTATTGCTACTTTATTGCTTATATTTAGGTCAGACTTCAATTAACACAATATTGTTTACCAAAGATTGGCCAAAGGGGACGATCTTTCCACACTGTGGAAATTCAGGAGGATAAAGATATGGATCTTTCTTACATCTGTGTACCTGGTACATCAATTCTGTACATAGTCTGTTCAGATATATTTTCACTTAAAAGCACTGTCCTTGATTTTCATGAATAACAGCTCAAGCAAACAGTTTGCTGATGTGAATAGTGTCATATGGAAGAATACACATATAAAAAGGAAAGAAAATGGGTAAACACATTAGGGGCTCTTGCATATGCTTCATCTTTTACTCATTGAAATTGTCCTTTTCATGAGTACATTTTCCCATATGCTGTTTATGTGTCCAGAAATTATGTAACAGGTTACCTGACCTAAGGACAGTCCTAATAATAATACTCTGGGTTAGCTAAAAAGTCCCACAGTTGGCTTTCACCCATCTCAAAATATATAAAAGCAGTGGTTTTTTTTACAGAGTAGTTAATACTAGACAGAAGAAGAAAGAAAACAATGAACAGTCACATTCTAACACAGTATTATTTTACTGAATGTTCCAGCACATTGAGGGCTAGTTCATTAAACAGTGAGGCTATAATATATATTTATTTATTTACATATTTATTTATTTTAAATGTGTATATTCCATCTTTGTCCCGGTAATGGGACTGAAGGTGGCTATCACATTCAAAACATTACAATGTCAACTTGCATTCTTGGGATATTTAAGGACAGGCCTTTTTTCCCATCCACAAAATAAAACTAAAACAGAAGTCTAAGATTTATGTTGTGGCTGAAAAACAGGATTTACTTCTGGGTTAAAAAAATGGTTGCTTCTGAGCTTAGGTAGCCCAAGGCCACCCATGAAAAATTACTGCTCATGCACTTATGGCATCATATGACCAGAAACTTAAAATACTGCTGAGGGTCAGGCTGCAAGCTGCAATGATTACTTTACCTGTTACTTTCTTGTCTTTCTTTAGTAAACCATTCATAGTTCCAGTTCAGATTAGGACAACTATATATGAAGGGAGGTGGTTTACTTTGATCCTTCCTTTCACAGATGGTTTCCTTTGAATTTGCCTCACACTGATTTTTTCGTCTGATTTTCTTTTCTTTTTTTCTTTTTCTTTTTCTGTTATGTAGTGGGAAGGAGAATTGTGAGAGCAGAAATGCTTAAAATGGAAGAATGCTACCTTCTGTTTCCCCATGTAATAGTCCCAATCTAAACTGGGATCTAAATCCTTTCATTAGAGAGAGAGAAACAGAGAAGAAAGGGAATTTATACTGTATAAATAATGGAACATGTGGTACAACCCTGAGACAATTTTTTCAAAAGGATTGGGCAGTTGCCACAGAAATGCAAATAAGAACAATTATAAAAGGTGTTCAGAGTGTTTTCAGAGGAATTGTTCTGGATTTTTTTAAAATATGCCCTTGAGTGCTGAATGTAAAGCTTTTAATTATTAAGCAAGTTGTTTTCTTTCCTCTAAACTGTAAGAGGAAAGATACAAAATAAGGGTGCGAGAAGAGGAATGGCCTGGAACGGTTGAGATAGGCAGAGAAAGTCATAAGTGTTTCATGGCACTCAAGTGATTTGTCCTCTTTGTATTCATAGGGTCCCAGACATAGTAAACTAAAATAATACAACTTATCCCTTTAATTTCTAAAGGTTGGTTTCAATATTTCAGCTCTTTTGTTCCTCTGGATTCACTGTGAGACTTAACATATGACAGTAGTAGAAGTGTATTAGCACAGCATTCACCCAGATCCCACCTAGTGTGAGTCAGATAGAACATTCTGGTGAAAATGCATCAGTCCACATAAGTACCCATAAGTCTCACATGAAAGGCTTCCAGCCTAATTTGAAACATAACTGTGTCCAATTCACTTTTACAATCTGCTTTGCATCCATTTCAAGCCTTGCTGAGAAAGAGAAAGAGAAAATACTCTGTGTATTTCTTCTTGAAACTCCTCCCATTAATATAGTTCTCAGGGCTAGTCAAACTATTCACCTGGGAGAACCAGATGCATAAAAATATACCATACAGCAAAATCACATATTTCAGGCTTACTCCCATTTCCTGAAGGTGGACCCATGGAGGGGCATAAAGGCAAAGATGGCTGCAGTTTTCATTCTGGTTTCATGGGCTCTAACCAATCAGAGATCAAACTGAGCTTCTTAAGAATTCTTTGTTCCTGTCTGGCTGGGAAATTTTAAAGCATCACAATGTCAGTATTCAAGCAGATCTAACATACTCATCCTTCCCTCTGTTTTTTGTCAAGAGGCCTGGAGTTTCTAGAGGTAAGCATGTACACTCACAAGATAAAGAATGCACACTTTATTATCCTACAGTTCCTTTCTTGTCCAAGGCCACAGGCCAACTGTTCAGCCTTCCCAACCTCTGGGAGGACTATATACATAATCCAGGACACTCTTATAAACTTGGCATGGATCAAGGAATGAAACTTCCATAAATATTACACTCCTCCTTTCACAGGATATAAAAACTATAAACATAATTGTAAGCTTAGAACATTTGTACAACAACAAATATCTGCAGTGAAAAGAAACAGATTGGTAATATAAATACATAAATGGAAGCTAAGAGCCGAAGTCTTGGCTTATACAAGATTCACAAAAAGCTTCCTTTATGTAATATCTAATTAGGATAGCTTGGACCATGCTGATGAGTGCTTATGGGTAACAGTGAGTTTCTCTCTCTGGGGGACATGCAGTTGGTGGATTTTACACAGCAGAACTGTTGAATGGAAGATCATTTTCACTCTCTACAAACCATTAGGTCTTTGATGCGTAATGTGGATCAAATAGCAGATGTGCCATAAACCTCAAACCTTCATCTTTTCCTTGAGTCCCAATTTTGGGAGAAAGCAAATAACAACAACAATTTTGTATATATATATTTTTACTCATTTATTCCTGTTTTCACCCTGTCACACCTTTGGGGAGTATGTTTTTGCCACTAGGCCAAATTCTTTTGAGATGATGACTGGTCCTATGCAGCAATCTGCCCCAGTTTCTTTAAAGCAGTTTTAGGGAGAAGGTTTCCAGGGCAAGATCTGCCTGCCTGAGAGGGAGTTCGCCAGGCAAGTCCAGCTCCATCAGGAATAAGCCTGAAGGAAGGAGACTCCGTACTCCATAACTGCCATCTGCCGGCCTGAGAGGGAGTTGGCCAGGCCAGTTCCATCAGGACTAAGCCTGAAGGAAGGAGACTCCGCCCTCCACAACTGTCATCTGCCGGCCTGAGAGGGAGTTCGCCAGGCAAGTCCAGTTCCATCAGGACTAAGCCTGAAGGAAGGAGACTCCGCCTTCCACAACTGCCATCCGCCGG
>NC_056524.1:61277664-61303256 GCF_019175285.1 Sceloporus undulatus | reverse complement strand
CCTGAGAGGGAGTTTGCCAGACAAGTCCAGCTCCATCAGGACTAAGCCTGAAGGAAGGAGACTCCGCCCTCCACAACTGCCATCTGCCAGCCTAAGAGGGAGTTCGCCAGGCAAGTCTAGCTCCATCAGAACTAAGCCTGAAGGAAGGAGACTCGGCACTCCATAACTGCCATCCGCTGGCCTGAGAGAGAGTTCGCCAGGCCAGTTCCATCAGGACTAAGCCTGAAGGAAGGAGACTCCGCCCTCCACAACTGCCATCTGCCGGCCTGAGAGGGAGTTGGCCAGGCAAGTCCAGCTCCATCAGGAATAAGCCTGAAGGAAGGAGACTCCGCCCTCCACAACTGCCATCTGCCGGCCTGAGAGGGAGTTCGCCAGGCAAGTCCAGCTCCATCAGGACTAAGCCTGAAGGAAGGAGACTCCGTCCTCCACAACTGCCATCCGCCAGCCTGAGAGGGAGTTCGCCAGGCAAGTCCAGCTCCATCAGGACTAGCCTGGAAGAAGGAAGAGCCCCCCCTCCAATCCATCTGCCTTGGTCCAGGCCTTAGAGGGAGAGAAGAACCACTGGACCTCATCCCCTTTCCCTCCATCATTCCCTTCTCCTTTTGTTTCGTGTCTTTTAGATTGTAAGCCTGAGGGCAGGGAACTGTCTGATTAAAAATAATATTGTAAGCCGCCCTGAGAGCCATTAGGGCTGAAGGGTGGGGTATAAATACCTAAATAAATAAATAAATAAAAATAAATAAGATCAGCCTAAGGACTACTCGGTTTGTTTTATTCCCAGTTGTCAGGAGATATCATGCAGTGATGTATGTCCATCATTTTCTGAACTTTGCTGGTTTTCTCTATCAGATGGGCTTCATCAATTATTAAGTGGGCTGTCCAGTGTCTGAATCTGCAAACTATATGAACTCAAGTTCTCACAACTATGTTCAACTGAGCGGTTTCTGTTCTGCATGCTGTCTGCCAATCCCTTAACCTCTCCATCTGTAAAATGGGACCTTTTTTGGTACATGTATCCTCAGAAATGCATCAGTTGTACATATGTATCAATGGTCTTGTCTCCATGGGCCCATTTCTGATATTTTCCTGTTTGGGTGATGCATGGTCTAAACCGCAGTTCTGGTGCAAGCAGTCCAGACAACAGCATGATCAGCACCAGAACCAAGATATTTCAACGTTGAAATGAAGTAAACCTATGTACCTCTTACTTAGATCTTCAAGGAAGATCCAGAGCCCTCTGTTTCCATACCATGGCACCTATCTGTACAAATATCCTACTGAGATCAATGAGTCCACTGCTGTCACCAGTAGCTCATGCTGAGGTCAGTACGAGGTGCACAGTCAAGTAATTACAACTGCATGACTTGTATTGACTTCGGAAATAATCAACCCATGGTGGTGATGGAAGTACCAGGCAGCTCGGAGGGATCCCTGTGTAAACAGCCAAAGGGCTAGGTAATGGGGTGAGGTTGGTCAGCTTCAAGTTCAGAATACTCTGGGCTGCCCCTGGAGTATCCTGGCCTATGCAAACAGGGCCAAGGACAGTTAGAACATAAATGTAAAGGTAAAAGTTTTACCTTAACATGGATGTCTAGGCATAACTGACTGTAGTGGGTGGTGCTCTTTATTACTAAGCCAAAGAATCGATGTTATCCAAAGTCGTCATGTGGCCAGCATGACTGCATGGAACACTGTTACCTTCCTATCTAAGTGGTACTTATATATCTACTTGCACGTTTACATGCTTTTGAATTGGTAGGTTGGCAGAAACTGGGACTAATGATGGGAGCTCACTCCATAATGCGGCACTTGGACTTCGAACTGCTGCGCTGCCCTTCTGACTTTCCAACCTTCCAATCATCAGAATTGGTGTCTTAACCACTAAGCCACTTCATCCCACATACGTCTCTAATAATACTTTTGATGAAATTTAGAAATTTCACATTGCCTGTTACTAGTTATTGCTAACTGTCATCAATTCGACATATGACAAACCCATGGGTGAAAAACCAGCAAATCACTCTGTCATCAATAGTCCTACTCAGGTCTTAAAAACTATTGCAAACATCTATTCAAAGGGATTCTTAATTTTCCCCCTCTATGTGAGGAGGGAAGGAAAGGGAGGGAGAACCTCACTTACTGTCCCATCAGTCCAGAAGCCTCCTGGGTTCCAGTCAGTTGCTGGACTGAGCAGTATCCTGCAAGACTTTGGCTTTTACTTTGCAAAGGATGCCCAGGAGGAGTGGCAGGGGTGGTGGTGGTTGCAGAGGCAGAAGGACCCCCTTCCCCTTGTTGGCTCCCCCCCCCTTCCTGCCCTTGGAGAATGGAGAGTCTTCATCTTTGGAAGTACTAAAATTGCTCTTTTAGAGAACTAATAGGAATGTTGGTTAATTCAGTATTAGTGTTTTATTGATTGTATTATGTATTTAATGATGTAATCCCACCTCGATCTGTGGAAGAGGCGGGAAATATAAATAAACATTATTATTATTATTATTATTATTATTATTATTATTATTACTTCAACAGAGGATAGATGGCCATCTTTTTGGGGGGGCAGGGGGACTTGAGTTGTGGACTCCTGCATCGTAGAATGAGACTGGAATAGATGGCTTCTTATCCCTGTGCACAAGTTATTGAATAATTTGCATTCAGAGTTCTGATTCTATTTCTATCACCTTTTATTTTTGCTATCCTTAACTGCCTGAACAGATTCATCTACCATCTATTGAGGCTTTTCTTTCTTTTTGACTGCAGAAAGTGTCTTTTTGCATTCCTCTCTGACAATGTCCATGGCTTTACCCTGGAATTCTCCTGGATCCCTATCCATTAGGTTTAATCGTGCAAATATGTTTTTCACATTATCTTTCACTTCTTAATATTCTCCAAATTGTATTTCAGCATAAAAATTGGTTTAATGTTCTTATTTAGCTTTATTCTAACTTGAGATTTGATGCCCTAATAATATATGTTGTTCAGCTTTGGACTTTCATTTAACCTCTGAGCACATCAACAGCTGAATGTCCTTTTGGCTTGAGTCTTGCTAAGTCATTAACAAGCACAGCATTACTCGTAGTTGTCCTCTGCTCTTCTCCAGTTGCTCACTGAGTGCCTTCCAACCTGGAAGTTCATTTTCTATTACAGTCCTCCCTCTGTTCTCTCAGTCTTCAGATTCGCAACCTTCACTTATGCTCAAGGGATGAACAGAGGGGGAATGAATGGGGGGCATGGTGCATAGCCATGCACCCCCATGCACCCATGCCATTTTCACCAGGGGGGGAGGGCAGAATGAATCCACTGGGAAAAAGGAGAGGTGACTGCAGTAGCTCAAGCTTTATTTTACATTGTCTCATCATAGGGGTTTTGTGCTAAAAGATATTCAAAAAGGATGTTTACTGAAACTTCTCCTGTGCTGTGCAAACAAGGGGTAGCTATGGCACTACTGCCTGATACTAGAAACAAATTTGTTAAATAGCTTTTGCTCTTTTATTCAATATGGCTTGCTCTAGCTATCAATATTTTTTTCCAATTTTTCTTTAGAACATAAAAATGTAAAGGTGTGGGATAGTCACACATAGTCTGGTAATAATAAATGAAATAAAGAGAAACAACTATATATCTAATGCTTTGTTTGCTAGTGCATTTGGATAACAACCATGAAAATGTAATAGGGTTTTAAATATTACTCAGGACAAAGTAAGGACAACTAGCAATTAAAACCATTCTCATTACTGCCTCACCTCTGCTCCTTTATGTAAGTAAATAATAAAGGTTGCATCTAATAAAATGATGCAGAGCCTGAGAGGTCTTTTTTCCCATTCCACTTAATGGATAATCATTCTTTTCTCTGATTGCTTGCCCAAATAATATGCTGCCATTAAACATAAACTGCAGAAACAAAACACACATGCTTTTATGAAAATGTACTTAAGGGATTTGCCATTATTTGGCAAAACATGCAGTGTTATAAAGGTGTGTTTCAACCAAGGCATACACAGAGAGATATATAATTAATCAAAAAGACACATCATACTCACAACAATCCTGTTTCTACCCAACAACATAACTTCTAAATTTGTTTTAAACAACTATTCTGTTGGAAGAAACTGTACAATGTTGTTGTTAGAGTTTTACTCTGTATTTTGTTCAACATTTTGTGTTCAAGGTCATTCAAAGAAGGATTTTGTTAAGGAATATAATGCCAAAGCGGCTGAAAAGTACTTCAGCTTCTTCCTGGAGACGTCAATATTCAAGGTTATTTTTGTAAATGGCAGATGATGACTTCCTTGTTGAGAATCTGGGGGCTGCATTTTAGTGTAAACGTTAAAGGAATTTTCCAATATGCTGAATGCTATACCCCAAATAATGTTGGTAACTTGAATAGCTCCTTTAAGCTCCTGGAACAGATTGACTGCTCCTCTGACATGAAAGCCACCAACTATCACTTCTTACAGTTAACTGAATAATTTAGGTGGATGATCTTTAAAAAAAGGAGCTCTTTTGATCTCTGTTTCTGCATACAATGCAGTTGTTTTCTGATTTTCTGGAGCAAACTTTGGTCCTATAGCTATTTAGCTTCCAGACTTCCTGACTGTTTGCCAAGCTGAGGCTTCTGGGAACACCTGGAGGATCAAAGTTCAGAGCCATTCCCCTCATGAATGGATGTACATAAACTCTCTAAAAGAAGAAGAAGAAGAAGAAGAAGAAGAAGAGTCATGCAAAGTGTTTAGTATATGCTTAGTTTTTCTCTTGAACTATCTTATTATTAACCTTGCTCAGACAGAGCAAGGTTACCAAGCCTTCTACCCTCCCCATTGAGTCCCAGATTTAATTCCATACCTTCCATATGAGTAAGAATATAATTTGACTTTTGAAGCCAAGGAAGCCATCTGGGACTCTTATGTGAGTTATTAACTCTGAAACAAAAAAACAAAAAAACTAGTTAAGGAGTGAGCCTGAGGCACCCAAGACTGAGGGCCGAAACAGTCTGGCAGTAAGTGCTGGCTTGGGGGCGGTGTGGGGACATGATGTTTAGATGACACCCATCCTGATACCACTCCCAATCCAGCATCACACACCCAGCCAGATGGTGGACAGCATTTTAGTACTCTAGCAGTGCAGTGTTCAGACGCTACATGCCACGGGAGAGCAGGAGAGCTGCTGCTGCAGTGGAAAGGTTGACCTGTTCCAAAAAGGAGAGGCATTTTGCCACTTCTTTTTGGGCTGGGAAAATGCCAGAATGGGGCTGTAGTGTGTGGTTGCCACAGCCCCAATCTGGTGCTCAAAGGGGCAGCATCAAGACACCCCTTTAGGGCCATCTATATCGGCCCTGATTGAATCTAAACTCTCTCAATTTGTAAATTCTAATAAGCTTTTTAATGTCTAGTTTTTTGTGCGTTTTTCAGGCTATATGGCCATGTTCTAGAAGAGTTTCTTCCTGACGTTTCACCAGCATCTGTGGCTGGCATCTTCAGAGACATGTCTCATGTTTCTTTATCTTTAACCTAAATTCTTGCAGTTCTAAAATGTATAATCATGGCTTGGCCACTGTTCGTTTTCTCTACCAATATCCATCTAAAAATCTTTTCTTTTTGATTTTTGTCAAGAACCAGGTGCATCCTGTTGCCTTCCTTGTGGCTTAAACCTAGCATTGCATTTTTGAACTTGGATTGCAAAAAGCAAAACACAAGTTTAGCTGCATCCACTGCATTTCCCGCCAAATTTACTAACTAGACAGGAAATATAGTTCATTAGATTTCTTCTTCACTTGGGCCGAATAAAGATAGCGAACTCAGCATACTTTCCTTTAATTTCCTTTAATTTAATTGATAGTCTATCAATTCTACCTCAGCAGCCATAGAATCATAGAATCATAGAATCATAGTTGAAAGAGACCACAAGGGCCATCCAGTCCGACCCCCTGCCATACAGGAAATCCAAATCAAAGCATCCCTGACAGATGACCATCCAGCCTCTGTTTAAAGACCTCCAAGGAAGGAGACTCCACTACACTCCGAGGGAGTGTGTTCCACTGTGAAACAGCCTTTACTGTGAGAAAGTTCCTCCTAATGTTGAGGTGGAATCTCTTTTCCTGGAGCTTGCATCCATTGTTCCGGGTCCTGCTCTCTGGAGAAGCAGAAAACAAGCTTGCTCCCTCCTCAATATGACATCCTTCAAATATTTAAACCGGGCTATCATATCACCTCAAAACCTTCTCTTCTCCAGGCTAAACATCCCCAGCTCCCTAAGTCGTTCCTCATAGGACATGGTTTCCAGACCCTTCACCATTTTAGTCGTCCTCCTTTGGACACATTCCAGTTTCTCAACATCCTTTTTAAATTGTGGCACCCAGAACTGGACACAATACTCCAGGTGGGGCCTGACCAGAGCAGAATACAGTGGCACTATTACTTCCCTTGATCTAGACACTATACTTCTATTGATGCAGCCTAAAATTGCATTGGCCTTTTTAGCTGCCATATCACACTGCTCACTCATGCTCAACTTGTGGTCTACTTGGACTCCTAGATCCCTTTCACACGTAGTTTTATTCAGCCAGGTGTCCCCCATGCTATATCTGTGCATTTCATTTTTCTGCCCTAAGTGCAGTAGCTTACATTTCTCTGTGTTGAATTTCATTTTGTTAGTTTTGGCCCAGGCTTCTAGTCTATTCAGGTCCTGTCCTCTGGAGTATTAGCTATTCCTTCTAATTTGGTGTCATCTGCAAATTTGATGAGTATGCCCCCATTTCTGTCCTCCAAGTCATTGATAAAGATGTTGAATAACACTGGCCCCAGGACAGAGCCCTGTGGGACCGCACTTCTCACTTCTCTCCAGGATGAAAAAGAGCCATTGTTGAGCACCCTTTGGGTTTGGCCAGTCAACCAATTACAAATCCATGTAACAGTTACCCACCATATCTATGCTATACTGACATGTTCCCCTTATTTAAAGTTCTATTTCTTGTTTATCCTAATGTTAGTCTTTTTCATTAGTTAGAGCATACTAAGGATGCTGACTCACTTGCTCAAGGATAGAAATAGGGACCAAGTCATTTTCCTGAACAATATTAAATGTTTTTGATCTGCAATAGTATTTAAAATAAAAGTACAGTGGGACCTTCCCACCTGTGAAGGTGCAGCCCCCCCCCCCCCCCCCCCACACACACCAAAAAACATGGATAGGCATGTTCTATATTATTTAATGGTCATGACATGCACATTTATGCATCAGCACATTCGTGTGGACATGATGCAATTAAATAATATTAAATGTGATTCACAGATGGTCATATCCATGGATTGTCATCTTGCTAATAGGAAAAGTCCACTGTATCTACCTGTACACTTTAAGTTTCTATTCCATACACATATACACACAATTTTGAAGCAGCTATCATCCTCTGGTGAAAGCATAATGAATAAATCTGTTATGTCTGCAACATGCCTTGGTTAAATGCCTTACAGACCAGTGCTGCTTGTTAGGGCAGCACTGGTCTGTAAGGAAAATGGTGCCAGCCAACATGGTGCAGTAGTTTCAATGTTGGATTAGGCTTTTGGGACACCAGGATTCAAATACCATCTTATTCATGGAAATTCAATGGTTTAATGGGCGTCACACACTTTTGCCTCAGAAGAAGGGAATGACAACTTTCCAAAAAAAAATGTGCCAAGAAAAGCCCATTATATCTATATTTTAGGTTTTCCATAAGTCAGAAATGAAGGCATACAAAAACAACATATACAAAGCTAATGCATATGAATCAGGACTTGTGGCAACAACACTGAGAAATTAAAAAAGAGAGAATAAATATCTATCTATCTGTCTATTCATCCTAGGATGTTTTTCTAGACAAGAATAACTCATGACCTTTCAATCTGTGATTCTCATGGTAAAACAACTACTCGTATGTAACATTACAAGTGATAAGAGTATTTTCTTCTGTTTTTGAATGGGAAGAGAACCAATAAAACACACAATAGGTAAAGCAGATATTAGCTGTAGAGTTTCATAAACAATATTAACTGCTTTTTAAGCAATATCTAATGACAAAATATGTTTAGGGGAAAAGTGCTATACATCACAGAAACCACTAAGGCTATTTTGATATGTGGGGCTTTTGCATTGGTAGTAACTTAGTAAGAATGCATTTTCATATAGAACTCTGGGACTATTCCAAGGTAAATGTCTTTTAAGCATAGCAGAAACAATTAAAGATACTGGCTGGGATCCAATGAACCTCCTATCCAGTTCCATGCACCAGGGGGATTGTGGTATCTTTTTTCTGTATTAAGCATAAATCTCACATGGCAAAGCACTTCTAAAATTAAAGACCATTCATAATTGATTGTGGATTATTTCCTTCTGTTTTGAATTAGCAGTGGCTATTATGAATGAACTCTGTTAAAAGAATGGAACGGAATGTGCAGGTGATTTGCTGCTTTCCTTTTCAAGCTAAATAAGTTATAGTTATGTGACTTTCACATGTGTTTCTGCAGGTTGGAAGAATCATAGAATCATAAAATCATAGAATCGTAGAGTTGGAAGAGACCACAAGGACCATTCAGTCCAACCCCTGTCATGCAGAAAATCTCAATCAAAGCATCCCTGAAAGATGGCCATCCAGCCTCTTTTGAAGACCTCTAAGGAAGCAGACTCCACTACACTCTGAGGGAGTGTGTTCCACTGTTGAACAGCCCTTACTGTCAGGAAGTTCCTCCTAATGTTGAGGTGGAATCTCTTTTCCTGGAGCTTGCATCCATTGTTCTGGGTCCTGTTCTCTGGAGAAGCAGAAAACAAGATTGTTCCCTCTTCAGTATGACATCTGTCTAATATTTAAACAGGGCTATCATATCACCTCAAAACCTTCTCTTCTCCAGGCTAAATATCCCCAGCTCCCTAAGTAGTTCCTCATAGGACATGGTTTCCAGACAGTTCATCATTTTAGTTGTCCTCCTTTGGACATGCTCCAATTTCTCAATGTCCTTTTGGAATTGTGGTGCCCAGAACTGGACACAGTATTCCAGGTGGGGCCTGACTAAAGCAGAATACAGTGGCACTATTACTTCTCTTGATCTAGACACTATGCTTTTATTGATGCAGCCTAAAATTGCATTGGCCTTTTTAGCTGCCACATCACACTGCTCACTCATTTTCAACTTGTGGTCTACTTGGACTCCTAGATCCCTTTCACATGTAGTCTCATTCAACCAGGTGTCCCCCATCCTATATCTGTCAATTCATTTTTCCGCCCTAAGTGAAGTACCTTACGTTTCTCCTTGTTGAAGTTCATTTTGTTAGCTTTGGCCCAGCTTTCAAGACTATTCAGGTCATTTTGAATTTTGATCCTGTCCTTTGGAGTATTAGCCATTCCTCCTAATTTGGTGTCATCTGCAAATTTGATAAGTATGCCCCCAATTCTGTCATCCAAGTCATTGATAAAGATGTTGAATAACAATGGCTCCAGGACAGAGCCCTGTGGGACCCCACTGGTCACTTCCCTCCAGGATGAAAAGGAGCCATTGTTGAGCACCCTTTGGGTTCAGCCAGTCAACCAATTACAAATCCATGTAACATTTACCTTGGCTAGCCCACATTTTACAAGCTTGTTAGCAAGAATGTCATGAGGAACTTTCTCAAAGGCCTTACTGAAATCAAGATATACTATATCCCCAGCATTCCCTTCATCTACCAAGCTGGTAATTTTATCAAAGAAAGAGATTAGGTTTGTCTGGCATGACTTGTTTCTCTGAAACCCATGTTGACTTTTTGTGATTATGGAATTGCCTTCTAGATGTTCACAGACTCTCTGTTTAATGATCTGCTCTAGAATCTTTCCTGGTATCGATGTCAGACTAACTGGACAATAATTTTTTTCCCTTTTTTGAAGATGGGGACAACGTTTGCCCTCCTCCAGTCTGCTGAGACTTCTCCTGTTCTCCAGGAGTTCTCAAAAATTATTGCCAATGGCTCTGATATTACATTTCTTTTAATACTCTTGAATGTCGTTCATCTGGTCCTGGAGACTTATATTCGTTTAGTTTAACAAGGTATTCCTGTACTATCTCTGCTTATTCTGTGCTGAAATTCCCCTATTCTGTCCTCTGCTCCATTATCCTCAGGTTGAGCACCCTTTGCCTTTTCTGAGAAGACTGAGGCAAAGAAGGTGTTGAATAATTCTGCCTTTTCTCTGTCTTTTGTTAGCATTTTGCCATCTTCTCCACGCAGTGGCCCTACCATTTCCTTTTTCTTCCTTTTGCTGCAGAGATATATTTAAAAAGCCCTTTTTATTGTTCTTAACCTCACTAGCAAGCCTGAGTTCATTCTGCGCTTTAGCTTTTCTGACTTTACACCTACACAGGCTAGCAACTTGTGCATCCATTTCTTTCAGCTTACTACCAAGAGCCACTAATCCCTTCTAATGTTCTGAAGGCTATGTCTTGCAGTATTATTGGTTCCCACATAGACCACAAGGAAGGGGGTATTGGTCAGTTGGCTTGACCAGTCTTGTCAGCCTGTCTGTCACATCACAGATCTTTGCCCCAGGGAGACAACACACCTCTCAAGACATCTTGTCAGGACTAGAAATCACTGCTTCTGTACCCCTCAGCAAGAAGGACTGATACCTATGGCAAATATAATGGGAAACAGGACTTTTTAAAAAAATAACCTTTATATCAGATTCCCTGAGCCCTTGTGCATCCAGATGTTTTGGCTACCATTTAATCTTGTAAATAACTCACTACTTGTAATTAACTCCTTGCTGTCCAATAAAACTATGGGAATAGAACATTTTCTGTTGCATAATTATATTCTGTTGCATAAGTACATATGAAAATTAAAGTCTAAGAAGAAAGTGGGCAGCCCTAACAGTGCTTTTTAACAAAAGCAGTTAAGGGCTTTAATATGATGTCTGAATGAAGAATATCAGTAAGTCATCATGGAAAACTGATCAGTACAAGCAAAATCCAAGTTTGTGCTCCAATTACAGAAGAAGAAAAGGACAAAATCAAACTATTCTGTTCTAGCCTACAAAAATAAATTGATCACACACTGAAATGGGACAAGTTGATAATCATAGGTGACCTGAATGCAAAAGTTGAAAACAGAGAAGAACCAAACATTTGTTGGAGAATGTTGCTTAGGAACAAAAATTAAGCAGAAGAATAATCTACTGAATTTTGGAAAGTCAACAGTGTGTTCATTGCAACTAAGGTAAAAGAGACAGAACCTCAGGTTGTGCAAGGGAAAAACATTTCTCAAATTAATCTAGCACATTTTGTCTCAGAAATATTTGTCTAGCTTTTTATAGAGGCCGTTAAAAGAAAAGAAATATGAACATTATATACAGTATGTACTGATTATAGGCAAGACAGACTAAAAAG
The DNA here is from genome assembly GCF_019175285.1 of Sceloporus undulatus. Classification (NCBI taxonomy): domain Eukaryota; kingdom Metazoa; phylum Chordata; class Lepidosauria; order Squamata; family Phrynosomatidae; genus Sceloporus; species Sceloporus undulatus. The sequence continues at coordinate 61,291,872 of NC_056524.1, read as the reverse complement.
TTATAAAAATACATGTATGCATGTTGCATATCAAACTGAATGCACAGTACATCAATTTAGAAATAGTACATTAAGCCATTTAAATACACACACACACACACACACACTATATACTTCAAAACAATTTGAAAACCAGACTTCATTTAAAAAAAGGGAGGGGAAGACTCTAGTTAATACGCAGTGATGGCTCTATTACTCTTTCCAGATGACAAAAGAATGGAATGAGCACATGGGGTGTGATAATCCCCCCCCCCAATCATGAGATTAACACAATTTAAAAACAGGAGTTTGTTCCCATATGATAATCTCCATGGTCTCGTGATTCACACAGATGGGTTTTACAACTGTCTGGAGCTCAATTGAATGAATTAACATAAGACCACTAAAAGAACCACAGTTACAGATAAGCAACCTATTCTTCACAAAGTAGGCTTCATAGTACTATACTTACATATTCCCTAAACCCATTCTTTGTCCCTATACAGCTATGATTAATGGTGCATCCGCAATGCAGAAATAACCCAGTTTGAGATCACTTTAACTGTCATGGCTCAATGATATGGAATTCTGGGATTTGTAATTTTGTGTTACATTTTTAAGTGGCGTCAACCTGGATTATTTTGCATTGTGGATGCAGCCTAACACAACACTGATATACATAGGAATTGTTTTTAAAAATATAGAAGTATAATGCTTTGCCTCTTTTAATAGCTCCTAAAAAGGTAGGTGTACAAGAAGGTCAAACAGCAGTCAGAATATTGGGAGTAAGTAAATGCAATTATTTAATTTATTTTAAGAAAAGAGAAAGTTACTTTATAAAGTGCTAAAATAAAGGTAATTATATTTCAGGGTTTTGTAACTATAAATACAACTGATTGTGTTTGTTTTAAGGTAACCTTTAAATCTTTGTCCATGAGCATCAGTCACTCTAGCTAGGGCTGATGGGAATAGTAGTCCAACTACATTGGTAAAGGAAGCTTTTCAGGACTCTTCAACACACAGTATTATGAAAATAAATGTTAAGAATACTGGCTGTAGATGGAAGTGACTCATAGTTATATATACACATACTACCATAAATCTCAGTGAGTAGTTTCAGGGAAGGCATTAACTTTTACCCTAACATGCTATAAAGGATTGTTTTGATGATGAATGAGGACTCCCCCACCCCAATATAGAACACTTGGCCAAAAACTAATGGAGATTATTATAATCATCATAATATTATTAGATGTCTTTTTCTAGTCTAAAAATCTATATATTTTAAAGGAAGAGTCAGAAAAGAAGGCAGCAGTGTAACAATACATCATTTGCCTTAGAATATATTTGATCAGAGAAGGGGCACAGGGACCATATGGTTACAGTTAGGGGTGTGAAATACTTGTGTTGGATTCAACTGTCTTGAGGAAATCAGCCATTTAGCACTTGTTTTGAGAATTTGCATATTTGCTACCTTACAGAAATAAGCACAAAGCAATGCAGTCTTAAAAACAAAAGCAAAACAAAAGTGGCCTCAGAAAAATGACCCACAGTTGAAATAAATGCACAAAAATATGTTTTGGTCAATAAAAAGAGAGTACATTAGATAAAATGTGTAAATAAGTGAATACATAGTCAAAGTAAAGTTTAAAGTTAACTTCTGCCTGCCTCTCTAACTCCCAAGGGGGGGAGGGACAGAGACCAAAAAACAAAATGAAACAAATGAGTAAAACACCACACCTAGCCTGGGTTTGAAAAATTATTGCTGGTGCCAGAAATTCAGGGGGAATAAAACAGGATGGATGTATATTTTTGAATATGTGTGTGTGCATGCACTTGTTAGAAGAGCTACATTGCCTAGTGCCTACCAAGAGTCCTAAGGGTTTTGTTTTTTTAAGATGTGCCTAAAGTCTTGTAAGTTACTGAACAACACTGGGAAAGAAAGGGATTGAGTGAAATACAGTGAAATGGAAACAGAAGGATTTTCACATTCCTAACTGGAGTCTAGCTACAAACCTTCATATCTGAGAATGTATCAGTTTAAAAAAAAAAAAAAAGACTGTATAGTATTCTAACCCAGTTCCATGAATATCAGTGAGCGAGCTCTAAGTATTACTGCTTTACTAGATTAGAAAGTACTTTAAATAGTATGCTAAAGAAAACTCATAATATGATCCCCCAAAGATGTTATTAATATTACATCTTTAAAAAAAAAAAAAGAGAACAAAGTACAATATGTTGAAAAACAATATATAGGGGGGGAAACCAGAAAAACAAATAGTGTTTCAAAAACACATTCATTATATAAGACAGAAACCAGATTTATGGAGAGGGAATTAGAAATACTGCCTTAAAACACTTCTGTGGGAAAGCATCCATTATGAAGCCTTTTCTAAATCCAAGTGATTACTTGAATATAGAACCTAAGGAGGATTATTTTTATGTTTGCAATTTATTTTATTACAAGGCCTAGTTTGGATTCTTGGCTGACCCCCAAAGGGTCCCACTCAGTGGCTCATCTTTGTCACTACTATTAAAACTTTGCCTGCTGTGTAAATAGTCAATTATTTCTAGCCCAAATATTTTCCGAGCATGGTGCTCCTGGCTGATGCTATACAACAGCTTTAAGTAAATGAGAATGCAACTGTTCCATAAATAAAATGTGCCTGGTTCTGATTGCATGTTTCTGACTATGGCGCGCTCATGTAAACCAAAAGTGTTTCTCATTTTGTAGTTTTGAAACAGCATGCCCTAGAATCATCAGTATTAGGGATTACCATTTTATTACTGATGAAGGAATAAACAGTCATGGCTTATCACTGATCTAAATAGTTAATTCCTAATTCATTGCTCTTCCATCAATGGATCTCAAAAAGAGATCTATCTGAACTTCATGCAAGTAAATTGTTTTTAATTGCAGTGATGTCAAAATATATACATGCACAACAAGCTTTCCAAAAAAATTGAATGCATGTTACCATACGTACAACTAACTAATGAAATATGACAAGTGACCCAGGAATCTACTAATACAATCACCTTAGTAATTTACTGATGATGGAGACTCTCCAGTGGATCACTTACCTTTATATCTTTCACTGTCAAATGAATGTTGATATTGGGAAGGGCATGAACTGCATGAATACCACATTTGTCAGCCTTTTTGTCCAAACAGGACACACTTGCAATACATATTAAATTATCTATATTTTCAAAAGTGTTGTAGAATCCTAGAATCATGGATAGGATGAAGAATATTCCAGTATAATGGTGTCTAGAAATATTATTTGGCACACCTTGGTAGTAACTTGCTTCTCTTTTTTTTTGGTTTGTAAATCTTTGTTAAACTTATACATCAGTTCTCATATCTTATAACTGTTAAAGTTTGAGATTCTGCAAATAAGGGGTGTAGCTATGGAAGGGGAGAGCGTAAAAGTAGTGCCAACAATTTCCCTTCATAATTTTTTGTGGGTTTTAATGTGGCCATGTTCTAGTAGAGTTGTTCCTCCGATGTTGCGCCAGCATCTGTGGCTGGCATCTTCAGAAATGTTTGCCTGGAAGGACTTGGGTATATTATTGTGTGACTGGAAAGGCAGGAGTGGATGTTGCATGTATATTGTTCCAGGTCACACATAAATACACCCAAGTCCTGCCCAGGCAAACATTCTCTGAAGATGCCAGCCACAGATGCTGGCGAAACGTCAGGAAGAAACTCTTCTAGAACATGGCCACATAGCCTGAAAAACCCACAAAAAACTATGTATGCCGACCATGAAAGCCTTCGACTTCACAATTTCCCCTCAATTGTGAAATTTTTAGAATTACACTAGTGAGACAGTGAAAATCATTCACATCTAGAATTCTTCTATTCGCTATGCCTGCGTTTCCTTAGCAATTTTACCTGCCACTTTTCTTTGGCTGCCTAAACAATACTTCTGAATGCTCACCTGAAATTTTAAGTTTCTGTAAAGCTAGACATTTCTAGACTGCTGGACAGTTTCATTTAGAGGGAAGAATTCTTATGCGGGAGCTAATACACTAATTTTGCTGGCCCCATATCTATTGTTTTGCATCAGATAAGTACTATGTACAGAAGCATTGCTATATATTTGGGCTTTTTGGTTTTGATTTGTAGGAGGGTGCTTGGGATATGTGTCAGGCCCCACAGTGTTATACTGTGTAGCAATGTCTCCCTAGGGAATTTTTAATTTTGATAAATGAATTATCTCAAATTAATTAATAGGTTCTGCTACATGCAACTCTTATGGGAAAGTTTTCCACCTGTATAAGGAGACAAAATGGAACAAAGGTATTTAGCAAAGGCAGGATTCTCTAAATGAAATATTTCTTTATTAAGGGGGAAAATACCACAACAATCCACATTCACTCACACATACATACATGCCAGGAATAAGGAAATCAGGAGTCAGTTTGGAATAGTTGGAGGCTGAACTAATGGCAATAAACAAGACCAGGCTTGACTCTGGGTCCAGGGTGATGGGGATAGCGTAGGATACAGCCATTTGGGCAAGCGGAGGGGGGAACGGACCTATTGGGATCTGTCAGAGTTCACAGTGACAAAGTGTCCCTGTGCCTTCCAACTATCCCACTAACAGAGAATTTTGGGAATATTTTATAGGCAAAAACTAGCCTGAAGGCAAAGGTATTTGTCCTATATCAAAGGAAATCAAATCTATATTGTAAAGGATTACTTGGTCTGGCAATGTCTGGGGTGAGAATGAAGTTGTAAATGAACCTTATCGGGTTTGTCCGGCAAAACTTCCTGCCCCAATCGCATGTCTCCTGACTTCAGAGGTGTTAAAGTTTCTCATTTGCAACTGCCAAACTATTCTGTTTGATGTGCATATGGGGTAGTGTGGATTTGACCACTTGCCTCAGAGAATATGGTTGCCCAGAGTACAGCATCATTTTGGGGCCATAGGGAAAGGACACACACCAAAATTTAGAAGATTTCGGCTTAGCGTTCATTCTTTCAGTATGGGGGAGGGGATAGTTAATGCAATGAAAAGTTACTTTTTACATAAAATTGTTACCAATATTTGTTAGTTTTAAATTAATTTGTTGTTGCTACTCATTGCAGTGAGTACAAATAATGAGTAAACATTATCTATAGCTGCTTTGGTCCTGCATTGGCAAAAGGTGGAATATAAATAAATAGATGTTTCTTTCATGGAAGCTAGTAACATTACCAGCCATCACATAATTTTTCAAAGAAATGTCATGATCATCATCCAAGTAATGCATTATGGATAATTCCATTACTAGTAGTGTGTTACTTCCAAGTTCTGGTAATGCTGAAAAACTGACATTTCTCTAAATGCTCCTGACCTCAAAATACATGTTTACCAACGGAGAATAAAATGTAACATAGCATAATACCACTCTATTTTATTTTGCTCAGACTTCACATGGAAAACAGTGTCCAATTGGGGACACCACAATTCAAGGATATTGATAAGCTGGTGTGTGTCTAGAGGAGGGTGACCAAATGGTGAAAGATCTGCAAACCATGCCCTATGAAGAGTGGCTTAGGGAGCAGGGTATATTTAGCTGAGGAAAGAGAAGATTAAGAGATGACATTATAGCCATGTTTAAATATTTGAATGGATGTCATACTGAAGAAGAAGCAGGGTTTTTTTTCCCATTTGTTTTTGCTGCTACAGAGATTAGGACACAGAGCAATGTATTCAAACTTCCTGACAGTAAGAGCTATTCAATAGTGAAAGGCATTACCTCTGAGAGTGGTGGAGTTTCCTTCTTTGGGGATTTTTAAACAGAAGCTGGATGGTCAGGGGTGCTTTCAATATGTATTCCTGCATTTAAGGAGTTGTACTGGATGGCTCTTGTGGTCTCTTCAAACCCCATGATTTTCCATTTGTAACTGAATCCAATTGTGTGTGTGTTTCTTCAAGTTGCCTGTCAAATTACGGCAACCCCATTTATTTCATAGGATTGCTTAGGCAAAGAATATTCAGATGTTAAGATTCATTTTTCTGTTGCAGAATATACACAGACATTTGAATTACAGTCGGTCCATGGTACCCACTGGGGTTTGGTTCCTGGACCTCCATGGATACCAAAAATTTTGGACCCTCAAGACCTATTATATACAATGACATAGCAAAATGGTATCATCTATATAAAGTAGCAAAATCAAACTTTGCTTTATGAGTTTTATTTTATTTTGAATATTTTCAAACCATGGATGGATTGAATTTGTGGACGCATAATCCTTGGATATGAAGGGCTGACTATACAATATGCCACTGCATGACATTGTCACTTGCACTCTTGTAAATCACCTTTTTTGATTTCAGGACTTGGAGGCTGAAAAATGACTATAATACTAATTCTGATTTATTAACAGGTCAAATCTACTTATCTAATAAACTTCAAGAAAGAAGAAATCTCTACATTGGAGCAATGGTGAAAGAAGGCAGATTTATAAAGTAAACTGGGATGGAGGGATATGATTTTATTGAATAGTTTCTGCTTGTTAATTATGAATGGTAAGCTCTAGTGTAAAGTACAATAGGGTGGATGCAGACAGTACTAGTTGCACTTAGATTTAACTCTTTATAATTTTAATAACACCTCAATTAAAATGATTTTGGTGGCCTCCAACCCAATCATCTGCACATTTAAAGAGATACTTTTATCAAGTAAAAGTGGATAGAAATATAAACTATTAAAGGTAAAAAAATCATACAGATGTTGCAAAAGCAGCCATGTTTGACATCATTTTTAGTGTTTAAACTGATGTGTTTTAAGATACTACTATTATCAGTTTAATGTTAATATTATAATGCAATATTACCGGTATTTTGTAAGCATGACATGCCATACCTGTACAACACTTACCTCTATGACTTGTTTATAGTCAAACATACAAGGCAACCTTAGAAATTCCTCTAAAGTTGTCCCCTCCCCAACATTTCCAAAGTCCTGCTGGGCTTTTTCCCATGATCCCAGTGAGAAAGGGCAATTCACTACTGTTCATTATTTTATTCCTCTGAATATATTATGGCATTCTGGGGTCAAAGAACAGAAAACACATAATTTTCATTAAGCATGTCGATTTTCCCCATGTTCTCTATGATAGAGAACAGGGAGGATTTGAAACGGAACCCTTCCCTAATGCCAATGTCACTCCTCTTTACCTCCTTCTTGATCATAAGAGCCCTGGTGTAGGTGTAATACAGAAGCACAGATAAATCTTGCAGGAGCAGAAAAGTTGTGTAAACAGATCTCCCCTCCCAAGTGACAGCTATGTCTTAACCTGGAAAGGGTATTCTATACTTGTTTTTACTCTGCCTGGTACACAGTTCCAAGAATGATGAGATTCCAGCCTTGTTATTTATAAAAATCTATACTGCAAAAAAAAGATTAAGATTATAATGGATTGAAAAAAGAAACAGCTGCAACTGTAATGTATAGAGTCTGAAAGTAACAAATTATAAGTAATAATGCAAGTGTAATATTACTTTTTATGATGATGAGGCCTTAGAGATATTCCTTATATGGAATTAAAAAAATAAACTGGTAACATGGTGGGTGTGGGTGGGTGAAACAAGTAATGTTTTCACATTTATGTTTAAACATGTTGCTTTAAAGTGTCTTTCAAGGCCATTTTGTGATTTTAAAAAATAATTAAAAATAACATTATCTATAGTAATGCATTGCTAGCTAGTAATTTAAACCAACATATAACATGTAACAGATAATGTACTGCTTGTCATATTAAAAAGTAGCACTAATGCTAATGCTTAATTTTAAAATAGCATCCCAAGTCCTGCATTTTTCCTATCTTTTTGCTTCAGTCACATACTTTCTATAAAATATTACTTAAAACCAGTTCATAAGATTTTAGCTTCGGATTAGAAATAATTGCATCTGAATAGTATGGAACATTTTAGGAATCTACGGGCAGAAACAATTTATTAAAAGGAAAGCAGGAAAGAACTATATTTTAGGGTTTTCTCCATTATATTTGAGTTATATATTTAAGAGTTTGGTAGATTTCATTAATTTTGTAATGATTTTTCCATTAAAAATGTACTGCATTTTTAATCATTCCAAAGCAAAATATTCTCCTTTTAAATCTCTTTTTATTCATGCCAGTGCCCTACACATACTGACCTGTTGTTCATCAGGATAAATGTACAGCTTCGTGCCAAAGTGTTTTATTTATCTATATTATTCATAGCATTACCAGTGAACCAAAAAGCTATAAAACTGTGCATCCTGCATGAAAGGATATTCTCATGCTGTATTTCTATGACCCAGTGCCAAAGGATTGTTAAGATATTATTGAGCAATAAACCAAAACCTAAACAATATTGACTTGTATGCTATTAACTTAAAATGTATTTAAAGTACAAAGGGAATATCTGGAAGTATGAAGATTCTTCTTTAACTATTGCCATCTTAGATTTATTTCTTTTATGTTTCTGCAATATGAAGAGAAGATGTTTGTTTGTTTTGTAAAGTTAAAGGATATATTTCTATATGTTGTTATTATAAATTGCCATCAACATCAACATGTCCTCCCAAACATTTGTTGTTAGCTATCTTCGAAACAAGTCAACTCGAGGGCAGTTCAACTGGGAGGGTATTTTAAATTGTTTTAAAACCATATCAACTATGTAAACCATATACATTATGTAAACTATACTTTTAAGTAATTTTAAATTGTTTTATTTTAAATTATATAGCAATACACAATAAAGTGATGCTCAAAATATTTGAACAAAGACTTTTACTACTGACTTGTCAGATGGCCATGGCAGGTTCAGAAAAGGAAGAGGCACTAGGTATCATGTTGCAAATATGTGTTGAATAATAGAGTACTCCAAGAAATTTCAGAAGAAAATCACCTGGATTATAAAGAAGATTTTCATTGTGAAGATTGTCATGGCAACTCAGTGGATGAGACATCTCCAAGAATGCCTGTCCTCTACTGCCTTGCCCAGATCCTGCAAGCCCTTGTCCATAATTCCCCTGATTGAGTCTATCCATCCAACTGGTCTGAGGGCTTCCTCTCTTTCTTCTACCTTTTACTTTTTCTAGCATTATTGTTTTTTTCTAGTGATCTGTGCCTTCTCATTATGTCGCCAAAGTACAATAGTATCAGCTTGATCATTTTAACTTTCAAAGAGAGCTTTGCTCTGATCTGTTCATGAACCCATTTGTTTGTCTTCTTACCTGTCCATGATATCCTAAGTACTCTTCTCCAGTACCACATTTTGAATGAGTTGATTTTCTTTTTGTCTGCTTTCTTCACTGTACAGCTATCACATCCATACATGGCAATTGGAAATACAATGGCCTGGACTATTCTGACTTTAGTGCACCGTTGTATGCTCTTCCGTATCTTGTCCAGTTCTTTCATAGTTGGCCTTCCCATTCTTAGGCATGTTACAGACTGCCCCTTTGGGGCAGCCTGTAGGCATGCCTTTCCCTGGTGTATCGGGGCCTCAGCGAGCAGAACGGCAGCCGCTGAGGCCCCGATCCGCCGCTTTCCAGGCCGGGGGGAAGCGTCAAAAGGCCTCTTCCCTGCAGCCTGGAAAGGGGTGTCCTTGGGGCTTCAAGCCCCAAGGACACCCCGCAGTGGCGGGGAGGAGGAGAAAGGGGCCGCTTGGCCCCTTTCTCCCTTGCGTAGCTGGGCACAGCCGTCTGAAGGCTGCGCCCAGCAATGCAAACCAGGAAGACGCTCCGTTTCAGAGCTCCTTCCTGCTCCGTGGAAAGGGCATGTTAAGTGCCCTCGCGCAGAGCGATGGTGTCACGTCCACGCCGCCTCGTTTGGAGGCAGCACATTCGTGACGCCATCATGGCGGAGACTGTGTGGAACGGCTGCTGCCATTTTGTGTGGACGGAGTGCGTACTAGGGTTAAGGGGGTGCGGAAGCACTGCCCCTTCCTAACCCTAGTACACGCTCTGCACGTACTTTAATGGCTGTCTATAACCTGCCTTAGTCTTCTTATTTCTTGACTTCAATCTCCATTCTGGTCAATGTTTGATCCTAGATATGGGGATTCTTTCACTGTTTCAATTTCTTTGTTGTCTAGATTGAATTTGTGTGTTGTCATTATTTTTGTTTTCTTTATATTTATATTTTATATTTATATAAAATTTATATAAAATTTATATTTTATATAAATTTATATTTATATTTACTATTTTTTTATTTATTTATGGTATTTATACCTCGCCCTTCAGCCCTAAAGGCTCTCAGAGCAGCTTATCTAAATTTGTATACTTTATATTCTGCATCAGACCTGCCTTTGCACTTTCACTTTTAACCTTCCTTATTAACTGTTCCAATTTCTTAATGTCTCTGATGACCACTTAAATTACCAACACTAAATTTCTTTTAGGTGACAGCAACCTGTGCCTTTTCATCCCACCACTGCCATGAATTTATGTGATGACCACTCTAAACTCTTAGTGTTCAGTAGTGTATTTTGTATTTCAAAACTCAGGCCATTTGTTTCTTGAAACAATAACAAAAGTTTATTTAAAAATAGAATTGTATAAAGTATCAATGATATGAAGTTGTTAATATAGTTTTTCCTTGTGTTACTTAGTTATATTTGTACTCTTTTATTCTTAGACTTTGTAGTGGCTTAGTTTTCTTAGGAACCAACTGTTTCCAACCATATGTTTTCTTTGTTACTGATATCCTTCGCTTTCACATATATTCTTCAACCATGCCAGGACTTCCCTGTCCCTCTTTGGGCAACTCTTATGACTAACTCAACCACCAAAGCTATTGTATCCCACAGGATAATAAATACCTGAAACCCTCTTCCAGAGATCAGTTATCTCTTGAGTCTCTTAATTTAGACTCCAACTATATCACTGTCCCTCACTGGAAATAATAGACCCTTCCTGGTCTGCAGCCAAACTCTGACTGACTGTTCCCTCTGGAACTCTCGGAACTCTGTCCTCACTGGGACTTAACTGTTCCCTCAACTGCCAAATCCCAACTGACTCTCTCCTCTATCAGCATGGCATTTTCAAAAGTCCCAGCCCGCATTCTATTGGCTGGTCCTCAGCTGCCTTCTGATTGGTCAGCCAGGTGTTCTATGCATCACAATGTCTTCTGCTAATATTATGGGGTCATTCACATATCCTTCCTCCTATCTTCACTCCTTCTTTTTCTAATTCTAATTCTGCTTTTCTTATGTTGTTTCCAGCATATAAGTTAAACAAGTGAGGTGATAGGATGCAGCCTTGCCTGATCCCTTTGCCTATTGAGAACCACTCTGTTTATCCGAATTCTGTTCTGACAGTGGCCTCTTGTCCTTGGTACAGATTCCTCATCAGGACTATCAGATAAAGTGGCACTCCCATGTCTTTGAGTGAGTTCCATAACTTTTCATGATCTATATAATCAAATGCTTTGCTGTAATCTATGTAGTCTTTCCAAACATTAGAAGAGAAGAATGAAAAAATGTTTACTAGGCTGCTGAATCTTTGACCTGGTTTGACCAATATTTAGTTTGCTTCTTGCCCTTATCAACATCGATAGTACAGTGTTGCATCAACTATGATCTTCAGCCTTGGGTTAACATTTGTCAGCTGTCCTTCAGTAACAGCTAATTACCTGCCCTTTTGTGCCTGCTGATGATATTTATGCATTTAGCAGAATGCATTTAAAGATGTAATCTGTAAGTGGTCATGAAGTGTTTTTCATGCATATATATGATATTCTGAAGATGTCTTCTTCTTCTTCTGTTTTCACTCACATCAAATGATTTGGCTTGATTCACTGATTATTCAGGGAAATAGTGAAATACAAATGTATGTATTTCAAAAGCCCAATGGTATGTTACTTGAAATCTAAATAAAAGTTTGAAAGACATACAGTGTTACATGGGGAAAGATGGTCAGAGATTAAATGTGCACTCCTATGCATAAAACTCATAGACTTCATCAGGATTTATTCTCACCAAAAGGTGCCAATCCATCAACAAGTTGAATCTGTGAAATGAAAAGGAGTTTCTCCTTGAAAATGGCAATTTTTGCAATATTTTAATTATATTATTGTGTCTTGATCACTTTTTCCCCAATACCGAAAACATGCAAGGATAGCTGTGTTGGCCATTTAACAAATACAAACAACTTTCCATCAGTGATACCTTTATTGGACACCCCAAGATATTTATGAGATTAAAGTAACAGCTATAATAGTGTGTTCAATTTTTCTACCTCATAGCCAGTTTCTGAGAAATGTATATCACTCCTTCTAAAAGTGTCTGAAATGAGAATAAACAATAAGCGATTTGTGTGCAAGCAGAAGACAAAAAAACAAGGGATGATAATCGATCAAACCAGTTTCCACACTCAAACTAAGCGGGGATTGTCACTTCAAGGGAGGGTGTATTTTTAATGCATCTCGTGATTGAGATGAGAACAAGGCATGGCTGGATAGGCCAAGCACATGACAGGGACACTGCTCAAGTATATTGACCTTGGCCTCCTCTGCTCGAGACACTTTGCCTTTTGCAATGATGGATGACTTAGTTTGGTTTGAGGACAACCATGGATTTCCATTCATTTGCTCATTTGGGCAATGAGGGTTTCCCCAGCCTTTTGTTGTTTGGTTTTACAAGTGGACTGGCCTAATTTGGTCCCTTTCTTTTGTTGTGGCTTGTTGCAAAGCAAAAGTGATAGATGTCAACCTGTGCAGATACAGGAGTGTAATGAGGCAATTTTCACTTGTGGGGTTAGGGATAAACTTAGGGGGGAGAAATGTTTGGGCATATAGGTAATAATAAAAGAGGCTTCTGTGGAAAAAAAAATTCCCCATAGGTAACAGCCAAATTAACCCTTAATATTTTTATTAGAAAATCTATTGTGAAGCTTCCCCAAAAAAGCAATCAGCATTGCTTTCTTTCCCACATTGTTTCCCACATGCATGATTACTGAAAACTAAATAATAGTGACTAGGAACTAACCACACATTGTACAAGTCATCCTATTACAATGATCTGAACTGTCAACAAAGTTTCATGCACCATGTTTTTTCTGCACAGTTTTGGTAAAACTGCCCATTGAAATTCTTTGAAATATGTTGTTTCCAAAAAAACAAGATGGCCAAGGGGCAAAATAGACCATCGCTTCTGAAGGCAGATTGCAGCCATGACAATTGCATGCTGTGGCCCCAATCCACGTTTTTGCCAGCCAAAACAGGAGCTGCAAAGAGCCACTCCTTTTTGCACCTGCAAAAAGCCAGCTTTTTCTTACTGACACAGCCAAAGCCAGCTTTAGGGTGTTCTGGCAGCATGCAGCATATAAACGCCACACTACTGGAGAACTCAGAAGCCGGCCTACATCCAGGCAGCCAGGCATCTTGAAGCCAGCTTCCAGGCATCTTGGGGGCATGTTTCATCTGTATGCCACACCTCCAAGCTGGCTGGAAGCTGACTTTTTATGCTGGTCTGTTCCAGCCCTCAATTTGCTTTTATCCTATGATGTACCAAATGCCCATATAATATCAACACATGTTTCAAAGCTGAGAATGAATTTACTTGCAGAAAAAGAAAGAAGGGAGGGGGAAATAACTAATGTGGCAGCACCACATTTTGTAGAGACTGTCCTGTTTATTCAATGTGATGTGAATGGCCCCTGTAATATTGTTCCCAGAGTAGATATGGTCCAAAACACATTGCAGAAATAATCAGTTTGAGATCACTTTAACTTCCCTGGCTCAGTACTAGGAATTACAGTTTATATTGGCACCAGAGCTCTCTGACAGAGAAGATTAAATATCTCACAAAACTACATTTTATGTATCTTTATTCTGATTTCTTACATAAATATTTTCAATGGCTTAAATAATTTTGTCCATTTGGTAATGAAGCCTATATAAACATTGCAATGTATTTATAATCTGTTCTTTATATTCTGAAATGCTATTTGCTTATATGAATTAATACTGTCAGTTTTTCCTACATGTGAGAAGTTTCTATGTGACAATTATTACTTTTCTCAGATCTCTGGAGAGTTTTATAGTTGGCCCTCAGTATCAACAGGGGAGTCATTGCAGACTCCCCACACACGGATAGCAAACTCTGTGGATGCTCAAGTTCCATTGTCCTTAATGGCACTATAGCCACACAGCTGCACCACCATTAGAGACAATGGGACTGATGTCTCCCTCCCTCCCTCCCTCCCTCCCTCCCCGTCCTTCCTTCCCTCATC
>NC_056524.1:61274974-61277654 GCF_019175285.1 Sceloporus undulatus | reverse complement strand
CCTTCCTTCCTTCCTTCCTTCCTTCCTTCCTTCCTTCCTTCCTTCCTTCCTGTCTCTCCTTCTCTCCCCCTCCAAGGCTTCTGCCTCAGCTTGGTTTGCAGCATAGGCTGGAGCCCCGTCATCTGGAAGTAGCCTGGGCCGGGGCTTGAGTCTCATACCCTCCCCCAGCCCAGCAACCAGGATTTTCACAGTAGACGCAACTGGTCATGGGTAGAGAGATGTGGGCTTCCAAGTCTCTCTCCATATAGGCTGCAAGTTCTAATGATGTACGGTTTTACAAAGGACATTATTATGATGCCAAATGGGTATAAAGAAAAAGTACCCCCTTCTCTTTCCTTTAGTCTCCCAGCAAGTTTTACCACCAAGGTGCAGGTATTTAATTATCAGGTTTATTCTACAGTAGAAAGTAGACTCTTATCCCAATGCACAATCAGTCTTAGCATCTTATCACATGGTTGAACATGTGACTTACCTTGACTGGTTTAAATCCTTTTCCAGGATGCAGCCAGGTATTATTGCTCACATTTTGCCGCCAATGCCAGTGGCATCCTGTCTAAAACCCGGCTAGAAGCAGAGCTCAGCTGGCCAATTTGCAAAGTCGTGAAGCTGTTGACTTTGCAAATCAGCCAGCTGAGTGCACCTTCTAGCCAGATTTTAGGTAGGATGCAGCCAGGGGGTGGCATCAGCAGCAAAATATGAGTGATATTACCTGGCTGCATCCCGGAAAAGGATTCAAACCAGGCAAGATAAGTCACACGTTTTAGCCATGAGATAAGCTCCTTCGTGAAGTGAGAATAAAATAATTTTATTGCAGACTTCAGAAACAGAAGCCATCAGTAATGAGTTTAGGTCAGATCTAACAAGTCCCACCCACTACAATATACTAAAAGTACTATAACTATTAACTTCACCCTTGCTATTTGGTGTGCAAACTTTGTTCCCACAGCTAAGCCTCTCTCCCTCCTGCCCACCTACATGCCTTTCCCAAACAGCCAAGTTCTACAGCCTAACAGTAAAAAACCTCCTCCGCATTCCTACAGCACTCTTCAATACCAAACTCCACTACTAAGTAGATTAACCCATGATGGTAAAATTTCTCAGCCCTTATTAAACCATCTCATAAATTTTGGCAAACCCATTCTCCCCATTAAAACCAATCCTCCTTGCAAACCACCCATACATTATGGCAGACCCTGTTATAGGTTGTGACAATAATATTGTGTTGTTGTGTGCCTTCAGGTCATTCTTAGATATGGTGATCCTAAGGCCTCAGAGGAGGTTTGTCATTGTCTTCCCCTGAAGCTGAGAGCAGGTGACTTGTCCAAGATCACCCAGTGGGTTTCATGGTCGAGCTGGGAAGCGAACCTTTGTGTACAGAGTCATAGCTCAACACTGAAAACACTATGCCATGCTGGCTGTCAGCAGGAACAAGAATTCCAGGCTATGACTATGCCTCTTCCATTTCCTTACAATGTCCAAAATCTATCATAATAGGTTTAATCCCCTTCCTTCATTCCCTTATTTTTAAGCAGGAAGTCATACCTGAATCTACCAAATCCTACACACACACACTCTCCCACATACGCAAAGATAGTATTCAAATGCACTGCTCATTTCAGCTTTTCAAACTGATCATCTGAATCTTTTGAGAACCTTTATTACAAAGCCACATGTTCCTTTCAAGTGATGGAGCTGACACTGAGGTTCTTCAAGTGAAGAAGAAACTTCCATTAGTTGTCTCTGTGTGGAATTGCCATCATATGAAAGTGTATGTTCAGTGTTTCTAGTTGCTTGCTGAACAGCCCTGCATTTTTCAGTTGTACCATTACTAGCCTTTTCAAGTCTCTCTCTCTCTCTCCCATCCCCTCCCTTACACACACACTTCCTCTGTCTCTCCTCTGTGCAAACTAACCATTAAGGCCAGCCTGGGGGCGGAGTCAGAGCATGGCATCCACATGAAGCATGCACTGACTCTACCCCCAGATCAGCATGATGCTGCATGCCACTCTACACAGTGCACAGCATCACGACACTCCTCTGGCACTGTGTCCACACAACACAGCACTAAAGGTGCATCTTAAAGCACTTTTTGTGGCTCCTTTTTACAGCCTAGAAAGGCAAGATTGGGGCTGCAGCGTGCGGTTGCCATGGCCCCAATCCAGCTCAACTGGAGGCAGCTGCAGGCTGCCCCTTATGGGCAGTCTGCACATCCCTTAGTCTCTCTGGAGAAGAGAAGAAGTGCATCATCTTGAAACCAGCAGTGACATCTGCTATGCCAATGTTCTGCTAGAATGCTGCCAGCTCTCTCATGCTGCACCACATTTTGCCAGGATCCAAAATGTTTTTATTATACTAATTGCTAATCCTTTGGGGCCAATTTCAGACATGTAAACACAAACAGCTTTTACCATTCCAACAATATATTGCCAATACCAGAAATACTATTTTTCAAAAACTGAGATGAATATGAATTGAAAACCCTATTTTAAAAATTATTTTCTTGTAGAAACTTTATTTGCTTGATGTGTTCTCTTATTCCAGATAACAGAGGATATATGGGGTAATAAAAATATGGTGGACTAAAATTCTTACAGTAAGTGTAATAAAAAGAGAGTGTTTTGTAAGTAAAAAGGATGAAAAAAATACACGTATTGAACGGTCATACAAAATATGATAGAAT
>NC_056524.1:61261604-61274964 GCF_019175285.1 Sceloporus undulatus | reverse complement strand
TGATGATGATGATGATGATGATGATGATGATGATGATGATGATGATGATGATGATGATTTACAACCCACTTTTGTGGTCTATAGCCACTTTGCCTATAAACCAGGTAATAAAATGTGGTGGTCTTCAAGGTGCCACATGATTTTTGCCCATTTGCACTGTATTATGGGATTGCATCTGAGCCTAGAAGAACACCATGGACCATCAGCTACTGAGAGAGGCAAGAGCAGGGAAGTTTTCTATTTTTAAATTTTTATTTATTATATCTCTTTTCTCCTGACAAGGAACCCAAGGCAACTTTCAATGAGGCTAAAACGAGAAGCAGTTAAAAAAATGATTAAAAAGTTAAAAGTAATAATAATAATAATAATAATAATAATAATAATAATAATAATATGTTTTATTTATAAACCGCTATTCCAATTAGATCATAGTGGTGTACAAAAAAAGATCAATACACAGAGCAACACAAAATACAGTAAACAATATACAATACATAGTTAAAACCACTAAAACATTACGCATTAAAACCACTAAAACAAGACCAGGCCAGCTTGAAGATATTGCACATTATAGGGGAAGGATCGCATTAACAAGGGATGTCGGGGAAGGCATGGTGAAATAAAAAGGTCTTCAATATCTTTTTAAAGAGGTCTAGGGAGGTGGCGGTGCGGAGTTCCTCGGGAAGGGTGTTCCAGATCCCAGGTGCTGAGATAGAAAAAGCTCTCTGTGAGGTAGACACATATCTAGACGAAGGGATCCTCAGCAAATTCTTTCCGCATGACCGGAGTGTGCAGGGTGGACTATATGGGGAGAGGCAGTCCTCCAAGTACCCTGGGCCCAAGCCATTTAGGGCTTTATAGGTGATAACCAACACCTTGTATTGTGCCTGGAAGCGAACTGGCAACCAATGAAGATCATACAGAACCGGTGTTATATGGTCAGTTCTCATGTTCTACAACTGTATGGAAAATACCCACAGGAAAATAAATATATAAAATATTCAGCAATTAATAATTTCACATTTTCCCTCTCTCTTTTTTTGAACCTATTAGAGAAAACCCTCAATTTCTATCAAGTCCCACACTAACTAAGCATGTCAAAATGGGTATTATTCACAATTAAGATTTGGTTGGCATGCATACCTTTGTTATGGACAATTAAGAAAGAATAAGGATTTTGATAATCACCCAATTAGGAAATCGCTACTGTTGACTTGGGAAAGAGTGAAAAAGATGTTTTATTTCAAAATACCTATATGGACTTCAACACAGGAGGCTTTTTTCGGAAGATGGTCATCAGAAAATAATTGTAGTTGGGTATCATATAGAGACTGTATTAAGAAAGACCTACAAGGGAATTTACTTCTTAAATCCAGGGAGGAGTTAAGATGCGATGGGTTACACTTAAATTGGTTTACCTATTATCAGATTAACAATAAATTTAAAGAGGATGCAAAAATGGGAGGCGTTGAAGGAAAAATGAATGAATTGGATTTATTATTTTGGCAATCTGATAAAAGGAAAATATCAAAGTTTTATAAAATGCTACGTAGTCGCATTTTAGAGCAGGAAATGGTCAAGGAATATATGCCGAAATGAGCATGAGATTTGGGGAATACAATAAATCTGAAAGAATGGCAGAATGCCTGGAAGAAAACGCATGACTTTACTATAGCGCAGGAGCCTAAAGAGAATTTATTAAAAATCATGAATAGGTGGTATTACACGCCATGGAGGATTAAGTTAATGTATAATCTGGAACATGGAAAGTGTTGGAGATGTAATAGTGAAAAAGGCAATTTGGTCCACATTTGGTGGAAATGCAAAGTCATTCAATGCTTCTGGAAGGAAATCCATAACTTGATTCAAAAAATATTAGAAATAAAATTCCTTCTAGATCCCAAAATTTATCTTCTCAACATGACAACAGTATTAAAACCTGAGGTTGAGAGAGTCCGCTGGAGAATAGTGCTTTATATGGTCACAGCGGCAAGGGTAGAGATTGCTAAATTGTGGAAATCCAAAAAAATCCCCACACGGGAGAGCTGGTTAGTGAAAGTTAATGATTACAGAATACTGGATATACTTTCCTGTAATGTTAAGAATTTTAGCAGGAGAAGGATGAAAGAAGACTGGGCGAAAGTAACAAGTTTTTTTTAAAAAAAAGAATGGAACATGAAGATAGAGCTCAATGAAACATAAATGAGGGGAATTAGGGCAGTAAATCGCTTTAGTCTGTAGGAAAAGTAAAAGCGATACATTTGCAGATGCGGTGATAATGGTCCTTTTCCCCCTCTTTTCTTTGATATTGTTAGCTCCACCTCAAAGAAGAAGCAAGCTCTGAAATGAAAGGGTGCCAAAGTGTGCTTGAAAAGAAAAGGGAAAATGAAAAAGTTAACAGATTTAATCAGGGAATTTACCTTTAGCTTTAATGAGTTGTATACAATTTGGGGTTGTATGATATTGTAATTAGATGCTGTACCTGTTTTACCTTTGGATTGTGTTGAAGTAAGCCTTGTAAATTACCACCGTAGCTAATGGAATTGGGCAAACATACAAAGATGAGAGCAAATGATAATTGTAATACATACTGGATAATGTAACAAAGGTGTTTAGGTTTGTAACTAAGAAGAGTTATTTTCCAAATCTGGGATAGAAGGAAGCATATCAGAAGAAGGGTTCAAGAAGACAAGAAGATATACATGCAGAGATAAAATGTTGTATAGAAAATTATTGTTATCTTATTGTTTTGTTCATAACCGATATATAGATATTACGGTTTATTTGCTTTAAAAATTAAGCTGGATTTTAATTGAAATTTAATAAAGATTATAATAAAAAAATGGGTATTATTAAAACACTACATTTGCAGCATAAGAATAGTGGCAGTGGAATCAGGACCATGGTCAACACAACTCCAGATATGGAGGAGGAAAAGGTGGTTGAGAAGGAGGTGGCAGAAGCAATTTATACTTCTAAAATCTGATCTGCTTGAGAATAGCATAAATTACTTCAGAAATTGACAAACTCTCTATCATTGGAGGCCTTAAAACTTAGGTTAGGTGATCAACTCTAAAGGGCTGCAGTGGATTCCTCCAGTAACAGAAGTCCAGGACAGACCGCCCCAAAAAGGCGGGCTGGCAGTGGCCTATTTCCCTCTGGAGGAATGCCACAGGTGCCAAACCGCACAACGTACCTCCGGAGTAAAAAGAACCTGGAAAAGACGGATTCTTTTTACTCTGCTAGGTGGACATTATGAGTATGCCAATGGCGCACTCATGACATAAGCGACACGCAGCAATGTGTATATGCTGCACGTCGCTTACGTCAAGATGGTGGCACCCACGGACACCGCCATCAGGACATTGCCATGTCGTGCTAGGGTTAGGGACCGTGCGGTTGGTGCGCGGTCCCTAACCCTAGTATTGCCGCCGCCTTTGTCTCCGGCCAAAGGATTGGACTAAATCACCACAGAGTTCCTCCCAATTGTATGATTCTAGGGATTCCATGTTTACCACATTCCAATGGCCTATATGAGAGATACTCCAAAAGCCAAGCTTTTGTCTGGGTAGTGCTGTTGAAGTCAGGTTATTGCTATAAGCTGGTGAAAGCCATGTCTCTAAACATCACTGCTGTCACCTGAGAGTCAACTAGAAGAATACTCAGGCAGCTTATTTCCTCCTTTACAGAGAAAGCAACCCTACTCTGAAATAGGTAACACCATCAATCCTCCCATTATTTCTCTCTCTCAAGTCATTTTTCTGTATTTTCTAGAGTAATACTTTTTTTACAAAAAAAAAAATTCAGTATGTGGTTTTGTGTGCCTTAAGATAATTTGGTTTATATATCATGAACATAAAGATTGATTATTGTAGATTATGTCAGTTCAGAAGTCATGCCAAACCATCATCATGCTTTGTAAATAACACTGGGTATAGCAGCTGAAAAAGGAATGATAACTGTATTTCTATAGGCCTTTTAAAACATTAATTAATCTTTATGACATTTGTCATTTACTCAGTTTTTAAAAAATGAATGAGTTTAATTTTTTAATGTAAAACAATTACAGGGCAGGCATTAAAATATATTGATTGTCTGTAATTTGTTTTAAACCATACATAATTTAATCTACTCAGTATTTAATATCATTACAAGAAGATACTGATGTTTATAATGATTAGTTAGCATTAGCCTGTGTCCTTTATCTGGTATTAAATTGTCCATAAAATACTATGAGAAGCAGATAGCTTGGGTGACATACAGTTTGTTTGGAATGAAATATTACATGAAGATGTGACAGGTTAAAACTATATAAGGCAAATTGTGTTTGTGAAGAGGCACTGATACAGAAGGGCAGGAACACCTGTGATTCTCCAGATGTTTTTTGAGCTGTAGCCTTCCAGATGTTGTTTCAAACTCATTGTCTAGACTGACAGTTATTGAGAGATTATGAAAGTAATTTATCTACATCTGAAGAGCCATAGGTTGCCCACATCTGCTACAGGGGATTATAGACAACACTCTACTAGTACTTGGTCAGTGTAAGCAAATTATTTAGTTGTTTGTTTGCATTTTATTCCAGCCTTTCTGCTAAAAATAACAGTGCTCATGATGTTTAATATAATTAAAAACAGATTAAAAACAGATGAAGTAGATGAAAAATCTAATTTGAACATAATTCCACTAAAATCCTCACAATGATGAAAACCATTAAATTCATCAGTAATCAAAACAGTTCAAAAGGATAGTTTGAACAACGACATCTTTATACCCTTCTGAAGAGGAGTGAGATTACGTACTAGCCAACTGGTAAATTCCATACAGGCAAAAGCAAGCACCTACTAACAAAACATATAGTTAAAGCGGGTAATTTGTTACCATAAAATATTGTGGTGGTGACCAACTGTCAGAACCATGCATGCATGCATGGATTCTGTCAGAGTTTATTTCTTACTGTAATTACTATACATTCTACTGCTTGAAGGTCTTAATATTCATAGTTTTACTTTTATCCATTCATTTTATATCTCTTATTTAGATTTTTATAATGTGTTTATAAGTGTTTATAAGCCGTTGTATTTTTAGGGTATTGTATACATATGTATTTATATTGTATTGCACATATATTGTATTTTACTTACATTTTACATATTTTAATTTATTTCTATGTCCCTTGTAATACCTATAGAATTTCTATAGAGTCTCATAGAATGTTGTATTCTGTTTTGAATATGTTTGTTTTTAATGACAATGGCTTTTATCCAATTATATATTTCTTAACTAATTACGTTCCATGTATCTCCAGGAGATAAAACTATTGCATATTGTTTTTCTTCACCACATTTTTATTCTACAAAGAACCCTATGTACACTGAGAAGCTACAAATGGCTCAAAGTGACCACATGAATATTATGTTATGGAATACAAGTATTTTACTAGATCTATAATGTTTATTGAACAGATAGCTGGACAATGAAAAGAGTACATACAGTATTTATGAGAGAATGCTGTGCTTTGAGAGGTTCTGATGAAGGCATTTTAGTTTTAAAATAATGTATTATGTAATATTATTTTTTGTTAATCATATTCCGTTCACTCATGCTTACACAGAAATAATGTATTGTATATACTCAACTATAAGTCAACCTCGTGTATAAGTCTAGGACAGATTTTGGGACCAAAATTATGGATTTAGGTACGACTTGTCGATAAGGTGTGAGTAAAGGTGGAGGTCTTTAAGCAGAGGCTAGATGGCCATCTGCTGGGGATGCTTTGCTTTGGATTTCCTGCATGGCAGGGGGTTGGACTGGATGGCCGTAGTGGTCTCTTCCAACTCTATGATTCTATGATTTTATGAAAACATAGGGGTATGTAAAAAAGGAAACAAAGAATGAAGCAAAGAGGAGAACAGTGCCAGAAAACTTACAAAATTCCAGCAGGCATAATTGTTTGTGCTCATATTAAAGGCTTTGTGGATGAGAGAATATAAAGGGGGTATGATTGCTTCCAGAACAGATGACACTCTTGCCTTTCACCAGGGGATAGCTCCTTTAAAAAAAAAGAATTAAAGTACAGTACTTAAATTGACATGGATAAGTCAACTCATTGACTAAAATTTCTAGACTTATAGATGAGTGTAAGCAGTATTTATTTATGTCTCCTCCTTTTTTCAGGCTTTCTTAAACTAAAGTACAGAAATTGCAATGTTTTTCTACTTAAAACTTTATTATTATTATTATTATTATTATTATTATTATTATTATTATCCTTTATTTATGAAGTGCTGTAAATTTACACAGCGCTGTACATGCATTATTTTTAGTTAGACAGTTCCCTGCCCTCGGGCTTACAATCTAAAAAGACATGACACAGAAGGAGAAGGGAAAGGTGGAGGGGAAGGGGAAGAGGTCCAGCAGTTCCTCTCTACCTCTGAGGCCTGGACCAAGGCAGATGGACTGGAGGGAGGGTTGTTTTTGTTTTTGTTTGTTTTTCTTCATTAACAACTTCTGTCCTCTTGTTGTCTGGCCAGACTTTTGGACCTGATATCCTGGTTTTCATCTGTGAAATGTTGGAGGGTATAGATTTATACACATTTAGACAAGATAAAGCAATGGCTTCTAGTCCTGTTGGCTGTAACTGCAGTAATATTAATAATAGAAATACAAGTATTTAAGTACCAGTTGTTATGAATATGAGCAGGAGGATGCCATTGTGTTCATGCTATGGTGGTGACTGTAGGAATAAAATGTTGTATCGAAAAGATCTTCAGTCTCTTTCAACGGCTCTTATTGATTTTAATTTATTAGTATCCTTTAAAGCTTTCTGATGGTATCTTTCCTACATGTCAGTGCAACAGCTCAGAAGAAGCAAGGAGGAGTAAGATGAGTAGACAAATATTCATACAGAACATTTAGCACAATGTTATTATGATGAATGATGAAGCTGGCTTCTTTATTGTAAACTCAGTATTCTAATTTTTGGAATTTTATTTCCTCATAGTTCAAGAAGAGTTAAATGTAGAATTCCAGCTATATAATATTCAACAGCTTAAAATATGGGAACTGGTGGGTGGTATTGCTTTATAGACAATCAAACTGCCACTTCATGTTAGAAAAAATAATTTGAGTTGGAGGAGCAGCCATTATAAAATACTTTGTATCTAAAGCAGATTTGAAGCTACTGCAGCTATAGGTAAGAAATGAGAAATTTTGAGCCCAATTGAACATTAAATCTACCAAATGTATAACAATTATAGAAACATCTGTGCTAGGTAACTTAGGGGGGGGAAATCTTTGTGAACATAAATTGTGTTAAATAGTCCACAAAATGCCTTATTTCTCACACAAACAGATACATTTAAACTATACACTGTCTAACCATCAAACATATATTTCAGAGTCTTCAGATCAGAAGTAGCCTTAAAGGAGGGGTTAATCTAATTTTTATGTAAATAGTATTTATTTGAATATGATCATTTTACTTTCTGCTGTTCCATAAGAGCTGCATGTTGCACTAGCTTTGTGGAGCAGATATTTAAATGGTTGCTTCTATGGATACTTAAGGCATGGAAACTATCTCTGTTGTTATATTGCAATGTACAGAGCAAAATTAATACATGTTGACATGAAAATGAGTGTCCAAGGCAAAGATCTTTTTTTTTAAAAAAAACTTCCTGCCAGGTATGAAGCAACTATAATAATCAACTTTTGATTAGATAATAAATGATTTTAAAAAATCCCTATATGGTCAAAATCGGCAAATACACCAAATGGAGACTGTTGTTAACTGCCCTTGAGTCAACCTCAACTCATGGCATCTCTATGGATGAAACATCTCCAAATCTTTCTCTCCTCTATTTTTCTGCTCAGGTCCCACAAGTTCATAACTGTGACCTCCCTAACTGAATCCATCCATCTAGCATGCAGGCTTCTTCTTTTTTCACTTCCTCCCACCCTTCCTAGCCACGTTGTCTTTTCTAATGAGCCATGCCTTCTCATGATTTGGCTAAAATATGTCAATCTCAGTTTGATAATCTTGGCTTCCAGGGAGGTTTTAGGCTTGATCTGTTCAAGGACCAATTTATTGTCTTTTTGGCCATCATGGTCTCCTCAGTACTCTTCATCAGCACCACATCTTGAATGAGTTGAATCTCTACCTATCTGCATTCTTTACTGTCCAAGTCTCACATCTATACATGATGATGGTGAGTACAATGGCTTGGAGGATCCTCTCTTTGGTATAACTTTACACTTTAGGATCTGTTCTAGCTCTTTCAAGGCTGTCCTTCCCATTCCCAGTCTTCTGATTTTTTAGCCACAATCTCCATTTTGATTTATGTTTGATCCTAGGTACATTAACTCTTGTACTGTTTCAATTTCTTCATTATGTTCAGGAGTAATCCTGCCTTTACACTTTGACCTTCCTTAATAATTGTTCCAAGTCTGTGATGTTTTCTGCCAGTGGTATGGTGTCATCTGAATATATTAGGCTGTTAATATTCCTTCTATCTGTTTTTATTCCCCACTTTTCTGAGCCCAAGCCTGTGTTTCATAAGATGTTTTCTGCATACAGATTGAACAGATAGGGTGATAGAATGCAGCGTTGCCTGAATCCTTCCCCATTTGAGAACCAATAATTTGTGGCAAAGTAGCAATAGTAATAGCAAGTACATTTTTATATTGCTTATCAGTGCAGTTAAATACTGCCTAATTGGTTTACAATGTGTAAGACATTTGTCTCCAACTAGCTGGGTACTTATTTTAGTGACCTTGGAAGGATGCCAGGCTGAGATGACCCTGAGCCCCTGGCTGGTATTGAACTTGCCACCTTGTGGTTTGTGAGTCAGTGTCTGTAGTACAGGCATTTAACCACTATGCCACCATGAAAAGGGGGGGGGGGTGTTGATAATTCTGCAGGAAAAAGTTGTGTTTTTTCAAAAAATGTATATTTCTTTTCATGTCAGAGAACAACATTTTGACAACGTGGCTTATCCAGTAACACAACCAACCAATTTCCTTAGTTTCTAAGGGTCAAAATGCATGCTATGTGAAAGACATAGCTAGCAACCCTTTTGTGTGTGTGTGTGTGTGTGTGTGTGTGTGTCTTTATTAAAATTGGGGATACCCATTGTTTATTTCCTCACACACTAACACACATAGAGGGAGTGGAGGTTTAATACTTTCTTCTTTGACTGCAAATGTTAATGTTGCCAATGAGAACTATTTTCTGAAACCCATAAAAGCTTTCTTGTGCACAAAAGCTGGCTTTTGTTTTGAGGATTTTTGCACAAAAATCTTACTTTTTTTTTAACATACTCATGTATTTCTGGAAGGTGGTATGCAAAACAAACCCTGGTATGCAGAAAAAAACCCAAATAATAATAGTTTTGTTGAACACAACTCACTAATTTTGTACCCACTTTCCATATTACTGGGAAAATATGACAGGGGAGGGGGACATATTTTTTCATGCAAAAAATTCCACATTAATTTCTGTAGAAAATAATTCTCCACTGCTCAGATGTACAAATGCCAGGCAAAAACTGTACAGAAACATTTGTTTTCTTTTGCAGCAAGAAAGCTGCAGAAATTATCATTATTTACTGGAATTAGAAGAATACTGACATCCCTAATGGATATGCAGTACTGAGACATTTGGGAATTCACTGTCAAGGAAAGGAAGCCTTGCAAAATGCATTATTTGCCTTGCAAAATACAGTCTTCAAAAATTAATTAAAATAGGGTGGTTTATAAAGGATTTCCTGACTGCCAGCTGGTTTGCTCTTGACAATTGCTTTTGAGATATTTTTTCTTTTGTATGTGTTTTGCACTGTTATGCAGTATTTCATTTTCTGTTTGACTCTCTTTTTGTGTAGCACCTCTCTCTCTCTCTCTCTCTCTCTCTTCAATATGAAAATATTATGGAAATAATTTTGGGCTGCAGGTCTGCCCACTTACATTAAAGTAAATTGCAATAAACTCCTTGGCAGTTATTTCTGAGCAGTTACTGTCAAATACAATTCCCAATGACACCAACACCACCAATTATAAACATTTCTTCCCTAAAAACTGCACATTGCTGCTTGTCCTTCTGGAATGTTGTATTCTGATGACATTTTGGTCATTATTCCAATCAGGATGCTGCTTTCCATTTGCTTTCTAATATTTTACTTCTTTCTAGTGATGAGCGAGTTTCTGTGGAGTGACAGATGATATGTATTAGTACTCCTCCCCCTCTGTCCAGTTTGAGGAAGTATTCTCTCATCTCTTTAGAAAGCAAAGCAGTGAGGATTTCAGAGAAGCAAGAGTAATGATACTGTTGAGAATGCAGTGTTCTCTGTGTGTTGTCTGTTAAGTGGGCAGAGTAGACTTTTATGATGTCTGTAAGAAATGAATGTTTCTACAAGTAGCTACATGGCTGAGCCTCTAATGACTTTGCTTCTATGAGGGAACCTTAAAAAATGCCTTTAAAAAAAAAAGCAGCAATGAATGCTACATTTTGATATAAGCTGCTGTCTGCAATTTTTCCCCCAAGTGGAAAACATTAAAGTTGAACTGGCTTTTCACTTTCAACAAAGTCTGAGGCAAAACATGAGCTCCGGAGAGATCTAATAAAATAAATTTCCCTCAACTTTCACCATTTTGGCACTGTTTGGCACCATTTTTCCTAACCCAAACTTGTTGCTCTTTCTTTCTTTCTTTCTTTCTTTCAAATCTTTTTTGTTCATCAGGTTATCACGGTTAGACAGGAATCTACAATGAACAAAATGACATCATAAAGTTACTTCACATTCACTTATTTGTATAGATTTGGTTGTTTGTTTAAAATCTAGCCATACTTTATTACATGTGATGCCTACATTTTATGTAGAATACTGTCTGTTATGTTGTCAGACCTCAACCAGACTTCTCAAACTATCAAGAGTTTCCAGTTCCTTTTCTTTTGATTGTATCCTCATATTCACAGGTATGCATCTTGTCCCATCTTGAAATATGGTGGGATTTCCTCCCTATCTTGTGTCCTTTTCCCCGCCACCCTCTGATCACATATCACACTTGATATTTGCAAGCTGAGCTAATTTTTTCTGGTTTTTTTTTTTTTTTGCATAATTTAACAAAGGCGGGATACAGACCGCCCTGGTTTGCTCTGTGAGGGAGCCACAGTGGACAAACCGCACAGCTCTGTTGCAGAACAAAACAAACCCACAAAAGTGGGTTCTTCTTGCGGTGCCTTTGTGACACCGCAGTGCTCCAATGGTGCACTTGTGGCATCACAAAGGCATCAGGATGTGCGGACGCTAGGTGTCCATCACGTCAAAATGGTGGCGCCCATGTGTACAGGGAGCCGCCATTTTGACGCTCCCGTCACATGCTGGAGGTGAGGCCAATATGGATGGTGCGTCCTCAGCCAACCCCTAGCACATGACAGGGGCGCTGCAAAGGCCCGTCTAAATTGCTCAATGAAGCTAGTTACCCAAAGAAATACTGGTGTTGAAATAGCTATACTGCAAGGAGAGGGATTGTAATGCTTTTCTATACAGTGGTACCCCGGGATACGAAATACCCAGGTTACGAAATTTCCGGGATACGAAAAAATCCCATAGGAAATAATTGTTCCGGGTTACGAAAAAATTTTTTGGTGCTTTTCGGCGCTTTTTCGCACGAAACGCGGCTTTTCCCCATTAGCGCCTATGGGTTTTCGGCTTGCGAAGGCTTTTCGGGTTACAAAAGCGGCCGCGGAACGAATTAATTTCGTAACCCGAGGGAGCACTGTAGTTCTAAAAGATATTTTAATTAATTAATGTTATTCTCCCTTTCTCCCAGAAAGGGACTCAAGGTGGTTTACAAGATAAAAACATTTTAAAATTTTGATATGAAAGACTTGTTATATAAAAAAGTCATTTTATAAAAAGTGTGCCTAGAGTGACTCACAGTCTATTTAAGCTGTGCCGCTGAGGCATGCATGTTTATCTATGTTACAAGAATAAATATTAATATAAAGCTGCACTTGGTTCTCTTTTTAATTTTCCTGATAAACAAAGACTTAAGAAGTATTTAAATGGGATATGGATGTTAATCTGACTATTGGATAAGACTGAGGTTTGCAACTTTGGGAGCCTAGGTGATCAATGCAGCAAATTCCTGAAAATTCAGACTCAGTCCAAAAGATATAAGGCAAAGAGCCTTCAATATTGTGAAAGATACGGGTGAACAAACAAGCTTGTGTGGCAGTCTCATGCAACATTTCAAAAATCAATTTTCATTAATCTCCATTATTATTATTATTATTATTATTATTATTATTATTATTATTATTGGTCAGGAGTTATAGTCAAAGCGCTATAGTGCATTTGTTTACTGATAACATTCCTCTTCCCTCACTTGATCTCTGTTGAATCTATGTACTAGAAACATTAGCTATGTTTAATTGGCAGCCATTTTTATTGGGTCCCAAACAGTTGACATATAGACAGGCCAGTAATAAATACATTTCATTTCAGAAAACTGGGTTAATTTAAACCAACTTGAGGAGTGGGTGGAAAAGTTTTTTATGATGCCAGGAGTTTCCAAGAAATACTTTGGGATGAGGTAAACATCATATAAATCTTCAAAATGTTGTGCAGGAACAAAACCTGGGACTCCCATAGTCTTTTTACCCATCTGGAGGTGGCCTTAATTAATGCCACATCATTATTCAAACAGTGCTAGCATCACCAGTTTAGAGTTGAAGTTCATAGAGTTCTTATTGCAGGAAAGGGTTAAGCCTGTTTTTACAATTCATGTACAATAATAAGATACTATGAATGAGAAACTATTCACCAAAATAAGGTGTAATTTGTTCAAGATCCTGTTAAAAGAGTTGCACTGTAATGTTATGCACATGCAGTTATGTTATGTTATGCTACTCCATTATGAAACTGTGATGTTCATAACCAAATGCACAATGCACATTGATGTACAATGCACCATGAAATTAATACACAAGGACCAATAATGCATAATGTGTAATACATGACAGAAAAGGCACAATGTTATGCAGAGGGACTCGTATATAACACTTCTTTAGTAATGCTCAGCTGTATATGGATGTTATGCTTTGATGCAAAGACTGCTGCCACATATACAAGGGAATGTGCACATGCACAAGACACCAACAGGACAACAGCCTTCATATACATATAACTGAGAGGAACAATTTTCAAAATATCATTTGGTAAATAAGGAACTATATATTAGTCAGCATCATTTGGTAGAAGTCACAAGTGAGCAAAGCAGATCACAGTAATGCATGTGATCTTTTTAAAGAAAGTGAGTATGCTGCCAAGGCCAAGCTTCCTTCTAGGATCTACAGCACTATATA
>NC_056524.1:61201123-61261594 GCF_019175285.1 Sceloporus undulatus | reverse complement strand
AATAATAATAATAATAATAATAATAATAATAATAATAATAATAATAATAAGGTTGACTTGGGGTAGGCCCAGGATCTATTCCCAACACCTTCAGTTAAAGGCAATTCATAGCAAATTGCCAAAGACCTTTTGCTGAGGTCTTGGTGAATCAGAGCCATATGGGGTAGTCAGTGCTGGCCAAAAGGGCCAGTTATCAGATTCAATATAACTAAGTTTCAGATACTCAGAGCTTGGAAGAAAGACTTCCTTTGCATCATTGGCAGGGCTGGTTATGGAACCTTAGGAGCTGCATTCTGAACTCCAAATTTTCCAAGCTCAAGTTGAATTAATCCACCATGTACTCCAAGTAAATCATGTTTTTCAATGCCCCTTCTTGAATTTTCTTTCAAGACTATATCACATGCAGCTTTTAAACTGTCATAAATGTTGAGAATAGCACCTTTGATGATGCCTATTGCAGGGCACCATTTCTATCTCATTGTTGCTTTGTCCTTGAAGTGTAGTTAGCCTGCCCCTTAACATTGATGGGAAAGCCCCATCAATAGGCTCCCCGTCATGCTGGTATAGCACTAGTCCCCATGTGCATTAGGTTAGTCCTGTAGCAGTTGAAAGATTTGGCAGTCCCGTAGTATCAGTGTTTCCTCCCCTGCCCACTCCTCCAGTATTCCAGAACAGGGTGCTTTTTAAATTTCTTTTATTTTTGTTTTGTTTTTTGTTAAACCACATCTGGAATTGTGTCAAAAACAAAAATGAAAGGCACACTTTGTAGGACATAGGATAGGGCAGCAAAATTAAGAACTAAGGTAGAAAAGAATGTGAGAGACCAGCAACAGTCACACTATCGAAGAGATGTGTGAAACAGTGTGCTCCCAAACTGGTATGCATGCATTTCTTTTCATTAACAGAACCACTGTGAGAATGAGGGTCATGTGATAAAGTCCTCAGCTTCTGTGGTCACAATGGATTAAAAATCTCCTGTCAGTAGTAATAATTGGCAAATATATTACCAAAAATACAGATAAAATACTGAATAAATATTTAAACAGTTATGAAAATATCTGTGAAAAACTACTTGTGAAGGTGATAACATGGCACTGCCAAAATCTCTCACTCCTTTTTACTGTGTGCCACCACTGCCACCACTTATGTGAAGGTGGCAGTGGTAGCATACCCAACTATTTTTCTTCGATGGCAGCACAATGGGTCTTTTTATCCAACTGCTGACACCAATATGTGACTGCTACCTCCCTAGCTGCCATCAAATTGCCAACGAGACCCTCAGATTTGAATCCCTCACTTGAGTGACTCCCACACTTTTCCTTTACCTCTGGGACACTCTATAGGATGGCAATACACTCACTATTTTGAGTGTTCTGGGCAATAAAAGTATTACAAACTCCTGGTAACATTTGACTAATAACTTCTTAAAATACCCCAATCAACTGCACATTGAACAACAATGAGGATTTTCACACCTGGCTCCAATGCTGCTAAAACGTCCTCCAAACAACCCTAAAAGGTGGGGAACGAGCCTGTGTCTGAAAGCCTGGCACGCTCCTGAATCACCATGGAAACATGCCTCCCTCCTTTGTGTGCCTGAACATTCCTGGGGAGAGGAATTCCTCTGAACTCAGGCTTTCAGACACAGGCTCTTTCCCCACCTTTTAGCATCATTTGGAGAAAAAAAAATCTGCAAATGAAATTTTCCTTCTGTATCCAAATTGTAGCATTTCAGAGAATGCAACATTCAAAATGATTCTACAATGCTAGAATTCTGGACTCATAGAGAATTTCATCGGTGGAAGGAGAATTCATATGGGGGGGGGGGGGGAATGTCCTCATTTTGCCATTCCTGTATCCAGCCCAATTTCCAGTTTATAGATTTTCTCAGTTTAAATACGCCTTCCTTCCTTCCTTCCTTCCTTCCTTCCTTCCTTCCTTCCTTCCTTCCTTCCTTCCTTTTTGACAGAGCAAAAGTGCAAACTTCTCCATTCTTCTTGCTGAAAATTTTGGTTGGGAGCTACAACATAATTTGTATAACATCCGGGACAAATCTGTTAGAGGTCCCCAAATCTCATCTGGCGAGGACCTCACAGAGGGCTTTTACTGTTGTTGCCCCCTCATTGTGGAATAAGCTTCCCACAGAGCTCTGCTCCTCTGCATCACTAGTTTCTTTTAAGAAACAATTAAAAACATACTTATTTCAGCTGGCTTTTTCACTTTAGTTAATAGTGTTCTTTCTTTCTGCCCCTTGTTTTTCTGTTTTCTTGACCCCAGATTATTGTAAATAGTGTTGCTTATTCAGCCCCTGATGAATATGATTTGTATAGATTCCTGTTTATATCCCCTTGTAATGTCGTTTTAAATTTTTATACTCTGATGTTTTAATTGTATTTTATCGTTCTTCATTTTTTTGTAAGCCGCCTTGATCACACCTGTGGAAAGGCGGGGTAGAAATAAAGATTATTATTATTATTATTATTATTATTATTATTACAACATAATTTGGCCATATAGCACATGACATATGCTATATAGCATATGATAGTGGGAAATCTACCTGTTTATACGCAGAAGCTTAAATAGTGCTCTTAAAATAGGGGTTCATTTTCCTGTTCCTTCCTTTCTCCACTGACATTTACAGTCTTTCATGTATTCATCTAGATGCTGTAGACAGAAAAAACTTTTTTTTCCTTACTGAAATATGCTACTGCAGTGCTCTATAGGAATCTAACAGCTCATCAGCCATATTATGGGAAATTGCTTGTTTGAAAATACTCATACATCAAAATACTGACAAAAGACTACAGACTTATGTGCATGGTGGATTGATCTTAATTCCCCTTCATACATGATTCTGGATAGTCAATCAATTTTCAGTTCACAAGGGGGCTTAGATCCATTGGCCTGTTCCAGGCAGATGTTCAAATGTGGAACCGATACCATTTGTCAGCAAGTGTCATGAAAGGGCAAAATTATTAGTTGTTTTATATACTGTTATTACATTTTTTCTGCTAGGTATGGGGGAGGCATTTCTGGGATTTACTCATTCAGGTGCCAAAACAATTTGAATTGTCATCTTGTTATATCTCTAGACAAGAGGGAGGACATTGTTTTTCTCTGCCTCAGGAAGCAAAATTTCTTCAGCTGATCCTATTTGATTGTACTTTTTATACTAGAGCTATCAAATGAGCTGCATAAACAGTGATGTCATTCCAATGGCAGAGTTGCTTTTTGAAAAGTCTTATGAACCTCATCTTTCTGGTTATATCAGCTGTCAGAAGTAAGTTTGCTAGTACCTTGTAGCTCAGAAGTAGGGAGGAGGATTGGCTGTAAATGCTGGATTACATGAAAGCCAAATTGGAGATCCTGAAGATGTCAAATTGGCACCTTCCCATTAAGATCATCTCACCATAGTATTCAGACCACTTTTCCTTTCTTACAGCATAGAGGAAAGTGGGCAGTGTTCAGAGAAGCAGCTCCTCTGACACTCTCTGAGACCAGGACGACGAGATATCCTAACAACAAAAGAGGACACAACACCACAAAATGTAGGGCATGTCAAGAAAAATGTAGGATATTCCAAAAGTAAAAGCTAAAAGCACTCATATAAATCCAAATTCATGCTTCTCAGTCATGCTCAAAATTTTGGAATTCTTCCTGGAGAGAAGACTGACATGTAGGACATTTCCTAGAAATGGAGGACTTTTGGTCATCCTGCCTGAGCCACAACCCTTATTTGTGAACTAGGATGACAAACATTAGGTTAACTTCCATATTTTTCAAGTTATTCTTTCTAAAGAAAAGATCTTTGTTATCTGCATTTTCATTTAATATCTACTTTGCACTGTGGTCATTTTTAGTAGCTACAGTAAGACTGAAGTCTGCACCTCTGTGAAACAAATAAATAAGTTCAAGATTAATATAACTGTAAATACAAGATTCATTTGGCATAAATGTAGCCAACACATGTAGAAGTGAATTCATTCTGAGTACTTATTGCTGTCCTACATTTCACTTAATGCAAGAATAGGCTTGAGAAAGTTTGTTCTCCTTGCATTTCTTATTGCTGAAGAGAGTAAGAAAGAATCAGTCAGACAAAGTAAAGACAGTGGAAAAATGAAATGAAATTATTCATCCATGAATTACATGTAAAGTCAAAACTTTTCTGAAATTCCTGAGGGACCCAGGGGAACCTGTTGCTGGGGCCATTTGATGCAGAGTGTTTCAGTGTGATCGACTTGCTAGAAATCAATTATATATATGTATATATAGATATATTTGACATCTCGGCACATTTAGTAAGATAAAAGAAATAATATTCATAGGACAGAGGCCTCTCTGTAGGCCATCAGTGCTTCATAGTAGGCTATAATGTGATGAACGTCTCTAAGAATCATATTTTGTTTACCAGTTTTAACCATTATTTAAAGAGAAAAGACAGTGATCAGACTATTGTCATGGTCAGAAAATTGCAAAGCAGAGTATGTGTACAGAAATAACCTCTAATTGGTCCTACAGCTCTGGAGAAGTGAGGCAGGGAAGGTGGCAGAAGCAAATGATCTAAAATGTGTACTCTTGGAAGAACAATATTAATGAACTGAGTCAACCTTATCTTTCTTTTCCATTAAAGTCTTCTGAAGCACTGCATAGGATGATATCCAATTTCAGAGAAAGTCTTCAAACTCTAATCTAATGTAATCTGATCTATTTTATTCATGCATGCATATTGAAGAACTACATCTTGCTTTCCAATTGAATGATTCACAAGGCAGCCTACAACAGATTGGAGTAACAAACCAAATAAAAATCCCCAACTGCACACATAATCCAGAAGCCTTCTAGCTGATGATTAGACTTAGACCATCCTTCCCTTATATTCCATAAGGACAAATGACAACTGGAGGCCAATGTTATTTCTAATGAAGAGAGTGATATAGGCTTCATGCAGCTACTGGAGGCAGGCTAGTCTTTGTTGGCATGCCCCATTACACCTCAAGTGAAATATGTGGTTTTCATAATTAATATCTATTGTGGAGCAAGACTTTAAGCTATGGTGGCCTGATACATATTTTGGGAGAAGTTCAAAGACACCAATATCATGGTCATTTACCTAGGGCATGCCTTGCCTAACTGATAACGAAAGGACAAATACCATGAATTATGCTAAACATTATACATTCTTCCTACGTGCTTATTTTTGCATTTCCTATGGGAAAGGAAAACAATGAAAGGCATTTGTCAAATTGACCTATGTCCAAAACACAATGCAGAAATAATCCAGTTTCAGACCACTTTAACTTTTCTGGCTCAATGCTAGAAAGTTCTGGGAACTGTAGTTTTGTGAGATATCTGGCCTTCTCTGTCAGAGAGCCTTGGTGCCACAATAAACTACAATTCCCAGGATTCACTAGCACTGACCCAGGGCAGTTAAAGTGGTCTCAAATTGGATTATTTATACAGTGTGTTATGGACCAGAGGCCAAAACTCTGTTTTTCCCCTTTGTGGATCATAAATTGCCTCTGCCTATCTGCTCATCAAAGGTTTGTTTCAAATCTATAGTTTTTTGTGGCTTTTTCAGGCTATGTGGCCATGTTCTAGAAGAGTTTATTTCTAATGTTTCACTTGCATCTAAGGCTGGAATCTTCAGAGAATGCATTTTCTGAAGATGCCAGCCAGAGATGCAGGTGAAACTTTAGGAATAAACTCTTCTAGAACATGGTTACATAGCCTGAAAAACCCACAAAAAACTATGGATGCTGGCCATAAAAGCCTTCAACTTCACTCTGTTTCATATCCATCCATGCACAGGCACCTTGGTGCTAAAACTCATGAGGTTTCTGGACCAATTTTTCCATTCCCAGGAACAGCATCAAAGATTTTCCCATACAGGCCGAAACCTCCACAGAGGCGATCATGAGCGGCCTCCTCCCTCCTTCCTGGCCTCTGTCAAGGCCGAAGCCTCCACAGAGGCCAGGAAAGGAGGCGGGGGCTGCCTGCGATCGTGGTGATGGCGGCGATCATAGGCGGCCTCTTCTCTCCTTCCCAACCTCTGTGAAGGCCGAAGCCTCCACAGAGGCCGGGAAAGGGCGGGGGGCCGCCCGCAATCACGGCAATCACCGTGATTATGCGCGGCCTCCTCCCTCCTTCCCAGCCTCTTTCAAGGCCCAAGCCTCCACAGAGGACAGGAAAGGGCAGGGGACCGCCTGCAATCACGGCAATCACCGTGATCATGCGCGGCCTCCTCCCTCCTTCCCGGTCTCTGTCAAGGCCCAAGCCTCCACAGAGGATGGGAAAGGGCTTGGGGGCCACCTGCGATTGCCATGATCGCCGCGATCATGGGCAGCCTCCTCCCTCCTTCCCGGCCTCTGTGAAGGCCGAAGCCTCCACAGAGGCCAGGAAAGGGCGCGGGGGCCACCAGCGATCTCGGCAATCGCCGCGATCATGCAGGGCCTCCTCCCTCCTTCCCAGCCTCTGTCAAGGCCCAAGCCTCCACAGAGGCCGAAAAAGGGGGCACAGGCTGCCCGCAATCGTGATGATTGCGGCAATCATGGGAGGCCTCCTCCTTCTTTCCCGGCCTCTGTCAAGGCCCAAGCTTCCACAGAAGCTGGGAAAGGGCATGGGGGATGCCCGCGATCGTGGCAATTGCCACGATCATGGGTGGTCTCCTCCCTCCTTCCCAGCCTCTGTCAAAGCTGAAGCCTCCACAGAGGCCGGTAAAGGGCACACAAATTGTTCTTCAATTTAAACATTGTATATGTTCCCATTTTGTTTTTTACTTCAAAATATGATGTGTGCAGTGTATGTACGAATTATGTTTTATTTTTCATTTATTTATGTAAATTTTTTAAATTTTATTTAATTATTTATTTTTTGGCTTTGGCCCCACAGTTGTCTGATGGTCAGCAACCCGGCCCCCCGCTCAGAATGGTTGCCTACCCCTGCTCTAAGTTCTACCCTGACCAGAAAATGATCCGTCCATGACAATGCGGAGGTATTAACTACCTCCGCCCATGGATATTCCTGCTCTGTACTGAAGACCGCATCAAGAGTATGACCTGCACAATGTGTGGCCCCGATGACTAATTGGGAAAGGCCCATGGTTGTTATGGATTCCATGAACTCCCGAGCCGCAACTGTTAGACTAGTCTTGAGTGGGATGTTGAAGTTGCCCACAACTAAGAGTCTGGGCTACTCCAACAGCAACTCCGAGACCAGCTGTGTCAGCTCGGATAGGGAGTCTGTTAAGCAACGAGGTGGATGGTATACCAACAGAGTGCAGTGGACTGCAGTGACCATACGGCATATATCATATAAAAGGAACACCCCCATGCGGGTGATTTTTGCCTGTCTATTTTCAGGCTCTTGTTTACTTTCTTTCTTTCTTTCTTTCTTTCTTTCTTTCTTTCTTGGTGTACCCTCAGATTGCTGTCTGAGACTACAGTGTTCTTCCGTGTTCATTTTTTTCCACATGAATTTTCAGATACTCCCTTAATCTTCAGGGGGTCACTCTTCTTTGATGTTCCTTGGGTTATTGTCTGAGTTTTCAATATTTTTCTCTATATTGGTGGTGCAATGATTAAAAGCTTTTACTGCAGTCACAAGATTGTGAGTTCGATCCCAGAATCTCCAAGGTCCACTCAGCCTTGCATATTTCTGTAGATCTCTAAAATGAGTACCCAGCTTGTTGGAGGCAATTAGCTTACAGGTTGTAAACCACTTAGGGTGTCCTTAGTTCACTTATAAGCAGTTTAGAATGTACTTGTTATTGCTACTGCTACTGCTATTGACATTCACATTCTCTTGCCTGAGTTATCATTTCCTTTCTATGGACATCTCTCTGCTAGACTGGTAATTATTCCCCTTTTGACCATAATTGTACTCTGTCTAGACTTTCAGCTTCCTATTTCTGTAGCCTCGTGTATGAGTTTAAAAGCTGTGTCTGTTCTTGTATGTTTGCTTGATCTTTGATACTTTTTTTAACTCTCCCTGTCAGCCCTATTTATCTTCTCCAGCCTTCACTGTGATTGGGTGGCACCAGGTCTCTTTCTATTGGTTTTTACCCATCTCTGTCAGTTCTCCACAGCCATTTAAGTTAATATTCCCCAACATTTTAATGAAGACATTGACATAGCTGGTGGGACTTTCCAAGACCCCACTTTTTGGGGTAATAATAATAATAGTATTTATTTATATTCTGCTTTTTCTCGAAAGAATCAAAGTGGATTATAGGATGGTAACACCTAATCATGGAGACCTTCTAGAGAAACAGGATTGATGTCTGCAAAGAGCATTTGGTCTTGATAGGTATGCTTCCTTTTAGGTCAGCAGTCACATGTTCTTAAAAAAAGCAGTCTATGATGTTAGAAACAGTCTTGCTGTCTGAAAGAAGAGGAAGCCACTTCCATTCAATGTCGACACTAGTTGAAGCAATGGTCTGATTCAGCAAAAGGCAACTTCCTATGTCCATATCACAAATATTTAATGCACACAAATCCTGATTGTTCACATTTTGAATTAAATTTTATGTGGGTCCTGTAACTATTAAATATGCTCAGTGTTCTCTGGATGTCCTTTAAAAGTCATCCACTCTCATTTATGCTAATGGAATTCCCCCTGCACTGATACTGGTGTCTCATTTATCAGTTGCCCCATTTTGGCTTCACCGGACCTGCTACAGAATGCTTTACTGTGAAGTGTTCCACCTTTGGATTGTAGAAAGCCAGCTGGACAACCAGCCATGTGTCCAGGATAGGAACAGAAAGAATATTCGACAATATTTGAAAAATGATCAAAATCATGTTTTTTGTGGATCAAGAAAACTGGATGAGAAGAATTCTAGACTAACAAGAATCTTCATAGTTTGGGAATCATTCTGTACAAAATTCATGTGTAGCTGTTTCCTACACACAAAATAATAATATTTTGTGTGTAGAAAATAAAATAAATATTTCTGCATGAAAATGAACAAAAATAAAATAACATTTTTACATGAAAATATTAATTTTATGCAGAAAATGCATGCAGAAAATGACGTAATTTGGGATATATTCTGCACAAAATTTAAATTTGGGTGATTTACAAAGAGAAACAGCACTTTTTCATACAGAAAACATAACATTTTGTATAGAAATATTATTTCTGTGCAGAAAATACTGTTTCTTATGCAGAAAAATGTTGTTTTCTGTACAATACAGCACATGCAAATTTTTGTATAAAAATAATTATAAAATTGTGAATGAGCTTTGAAAACTGCATGGTTTTCAAAGACTTTTCCACAATGGAAAGAAAATAACTAAAAATACTTATTGCTTTCTTGAAGAAGATTGGTTAAGATTTATACTCCTCGCACAGGATATCTGGTTTTATTTGCCTTCCCTCTAGTTTTCCATATTCTTTTCCAACAATCATACAATGTTATTTACATACAGTTTTTCATATGCGTGTATTTGGTCAACTCCACAGAGCATTTATCCCTAAAGATCATATACACTTCAGCAATCAAAACTTGGCATGTCCTCAAACCTGCTGATAATTTCCTCTACAGTTTACATAGTGTCATTTTATTGTCCAGATGATCCAGACTCAGATCAAGTTTAGTGTGATGGTGTTAGGCCAATCATGTTTATCTAAAATGGGTCCTGAATCTTCCAAATAACTTTTCACCCCAGCCACAAGTATATATTTTTTTTCTCTTCTCACATTATATTTAAAGTATATGCAGATTCTCGGGTCCACTTTCAGAAGCCGCACCTTATAGATCAATCATGCTACAACAGGTGAACAAAACAAACATACATATTTTATGTATATTTCTGGAACAGAATGAATGTTTATCTGGTGTATAGATGTTTGTAAAAGAGATTTCCCAAATTATTTGTCACTAAGGCATCATTTTTATGAGTACACTTTCTAATGCTGTTTTGAAATCAATGATTTACATGAAAGTCTTGGATTCTACTCAAAGTAGCTTTATTGATGGTAATTACATTTTGACCCTGCTTCTTCATCTTCAGTTGTTAGAGGGCTATACGAATAACATGACCTGAGACTTTATAGTAACTCTTTCATCTGCATTCTATAGTGTTTAATTACATTTGCAATTAATCATTATTTGAATGTTGGGCCTCCTGCTGCTGCAATATATTTGATTAAGAATTAGGCCATGTGTAAGCCTACATTAGTAAACCCAAATTAAGCTTTTCATAAAAGCTAATTTGCCAATCACTGCTTTCAGACCAACAAAACACTACAGTGATTTTTTTCTTGTTCAGATTATATATCTTTATTTAGAACTTGATAGCATATTTATTATAGGTAGGTTTTAATGTGTGTGTGTGTGTGTGTACTCAGAATGTTGTGAATTGGGTTTTTTTAACGTACGTAAAAGTGTAATTTATTTTTAAGTAATTTCATACTTAATATTGGTCAGCTATTAGCTACTGTAGCTGAATGTTCTCAGTGTCTGTTTTGTTGTGTATTCAGACCAGTGAGGATAACCCAGTAACATATGGTGATTTCAATATTCATGCTTATTAATTCTGTATAACAGTTGAAGCAGGAATCAGGAGTAAAACTGCTGTGTTATCAAGCCATCTCCATCTTAACAGAGATTCCATTAACAATCAAACAAAAACAACCATGGATAAAATACAGAGGGTTCAGGATGAGATAAATTTATCTGCTGATCTGACCTTACTTTAATCAAACAAAATGTGCATGAATCCAGTTATTTGGTACTAGTACTCTCTGCCTATCCCCCCCCCCATATATATACTTGAATGTCAGTGTAACTGTATTGTGTTGTGGTTTGAGTGCTGGACTAGGACTCTGGGAAACCAGGGTTTGAATCCACACTAACCCTATTTAGAAAAATGCACTCTCTCAGCCTCGGAGAAAGGTAATAGCAAACCCCATTCAAACAAATCTTGCCAAGAAAAACTCCTGATAAATTTGCCTTAGGGTTACCGTAAGTTGGAAACATCTTGAAGGCACACAACAACAACAACAGCAACAACAACAACAACATTTAAAAATATGGCATGCATTGTAAAACACAACATCAAAGTCTTAGGAAACATAATCAGGGGTAGCCATGTTGGCCATGCAGGAAAATACAACAGAATCCAAAATGCACAAACAAAGTGATATCTTTATTGGGCCAAAATTATAAAATATATCATGTTAACTTGCAAAGCTTGAATTTTAAAGAAATTGCTCAGATGTACTGTTACAGCTGGGAAAACCTTTAGGTGCTGTATAGGTAAATTTTGCCAGCTGTAGTACAAATGGAAGAGTTTTAACTTTGCTGGAGAAATTCAGTGTCCTCAGTCTAAGAAAAGGGCAGTCAGCCCTGCACAGGACAGAAAAAGCCTAGATCTCAGTAGAAGATTCTTTGCTGCTACTACTACTGTTGGATTTAACATTTTATTACATGTTTTTATTGCTGTTTGCCTCTGGTCCCCAGATTGTCATATACAGGAGTGGCCTCTACCTGCATTGATATTCCTCCAAATCATCTTAACTGACAACAGAAGTAACATCTTAGAAAAAAATGTAGGCTTGTGACTCTAACATCATCATTCTTCATCTCTTCTATGGTTTTTAACATCTTTCCCTGATGAAAAAGAAGCTTCAAAAGCTTTTGTTATGCTGCTTTTTTGGCATTTTTTGTGTCACTGTTTTGTGAACTTTGGATTTTGTTGTATCAAAATCTTAGTAAAGATATTGATTCATATTCACTACAACTATCCAAGTTTGATATAAACCATAGTCCTCATCATCATCACCATCCAGTACTAGCATGGGATGTAAAATATTGAAACCATAGAAACTGAAGAGACAAAAAAAGGATTAAGTGTGTTAACATCAGCAATATATATGTTGCATTGAAACCTTCTCTTTATCATAAATAAATGAATAACTCCTCCACCATGCACAAATGCCTTCCATCATGGATTAAATCCAATTATTAGTTCCTATAAACTAGACACACTGAATCAACAGGGACTTGGTAAGCCAATATTTATATCGGTTCCACTGATTCAAAGGGCTTACTCTTGCTGAGGCTAACAATTGGATTTAGCCATTCTGTTCCATATAGGTTACCAGGGTCAATAATACCCCAGAACATAAAGAAAGAAACATTAGAAATAACTGTACATATAGTGTAACAAATCAGATTTTTTTGGGGGGGAGGAAACTTTCATAACATGCCACTGACATTTGGTACCATTCATAATGACAGTCTATAACACTATTATGAAAATGCAAACATATAACAATGCCATATTTATGAGCCATACATTACCAGTAAGTAACAGATTTAAGAAACCTCACAACCTTGGGCACATTACAAACAGTATCTGATCAGCCTAAGCACATTCAACAGATTTCAGAACTGCATATCTAGAAGAGAGAAAACAATGGTCATGGCCAGGTAGTCCTCCTTTTAACATTCTTTTTACAGCTTCCCAATGGTCTCTGGCACTGCTCTGGCTCCTGCACCTGCTGGAATTCAGTTTAAATGGCTCTCCTTGCTCACTGTAATATGTCATCCCGTTCACATTTCTTTGAGCATCTTTGGAAATGTGTGGTTACCATGCAAACCCAGCAAATGCTCAGCTACTACTTATTGCTATTAAGTTAAGAGTGAGAATTAGACAAGCTGCCTCCACCTTGCAAATGTCTAAGAAATGTTTGCTGCCCCAATGCATACTTCACTGAACATTTCTATCCATCCCCTTTTCTCTTGGTGAATGGTCACCTCTATTGCTGGTCAGAATTTAGGACCAGCACTAGTTCTGAAATTCCCATCCCAGCTAGTTATGTTTCCATACAAACTTTTGGAAATGTTTAAACCATTGTGAGTTGTTCAACTTTCAGATAACATAGGCATCTAAACAGATTCTGTCAATTATATTTCAAGGGGGAGGGGGACATTTCGCATTGTTTTGATTTTTCTGTGAGTGGCACCTAGAACCTCCTTTATGGAGCAGCATACAAATGTAATAAATAAATGTTCTCAAAGAGTATGAGAATCCATCTGGTCATACCCCCATCTCACACACACTGTAGGCTTCTACAGGTATGGTAAGTAATCTGCACTGCAGAAATAATTCAGTTTGGCACCACTTTAACTGTCTTTGCTCAATGCTATGAAATTCAGGGATTTGTAGTTTTGTGAGATATTTAGCCTTCTCTCTCAAAATGCTCTGGCACCACAACAGACTTCAAATCCCAGAATTCCATAATATTGACCCATGACAGTTAAAGTGGTGTCAAACTGCATTATTTCTGCAGTGCACATTAGAGCTAAGTAGCAATTTAGCAAGAAGGGAAGGCAATGCCTAACTTCCTCTGAACAAATCTTGCCAAGAAAGCCCATGATAGGTCCATCTTGTGTTCAAGTCGAAAATGACTTGAACACAACAAGTTCCCAAGTTATCACTCAAATTTAAATACTGATATACATGGCATTTCCATAATCCTATCTCTTCCTATCCTCAAAGTGAAACTTACACACACACACACACACACACACACACACACAAATTAAAGACAGAGTTCTCTAAAATGACAATTCATATCTTATTCTGGTTAAGGTCTACCCAAAGAGCATGTCATCAATGATTGACACAATACTAGATGAATATTTTCAGTGCTTTGTGGGTTTTTTGGGCTATGTGGCCACGTTCTAGAAGAGTTTACTCCTGACGTTTCATCAGCATCTGTGGCTGGCATCTTCAGAGAAGCTTTCAACTTCACATATTTTCAGTGCTATTAATATTCACATTATCCCATCTGCCAATGTAGGGTTAAAAGTGGTCCTCTTTGCACTTATTCTAAATTTGGATTTCCCATACTAGGTTGAAGAAGAAATATGCATATATAATTTTAGATATCACATATAAACCATACATGTCAACCTTATTTAAAAAGTAATAATTAGATTACTTACTAGAGGCTTCATCTTCAAAATCATAATAATAATTTATTTATTTATTTATGATAATGATTTACTTATAGCCCACCCAATCAAAAGGAATCTGGGTGGGTTACAGCAAAAAAAATGCTGAGAATACAATACAATAAAATACAAAAAATAAATAAAATACAATAAAATAAAAGAGAGCGACGTGAGTTACAGAATTCACAGCTAGACCTGATGGAATTGGGCCTGTCTTTTTCACTCCCTCCCAGGTCTGATGGTGACAGTAGGTACAGAGGCAGGGTTCTTCTTCTTCAGGCAAGAATTTTATTTTAATTAATTTTAATTTAATTCTTCTCATTAAATTTAAGAGAAAAATTGGTGGACAGAGTGACATAAGTCACAGTAGACTTACTTATTTGAGACAACTTTTTGTCAAAAAAGTTTTTGGGATGCATTTACTTTTTTATTATTGAATACAGTGCACCCGCATCATATGCGGGAGTGCTTTATGTGGCTTTCAGCATATGCTGAAAGCCATGAGGGAAGGAAGGGGTGGCACATCCCATAGGGATTAATGGAGCATGTGCCTATGGTGCACACATGCCTGTGGTGCACACGCGCAGCCACGTG
The DNA here is from genome assembly GCF_019175285.1 of Sceloporus undulatus. Taxonomy (NCBI): domain Eukaryota; kingdom Metazoa; phylum Chordata; class Lepidosauria; order Squamata; family Phrynosomatidae; genus Sceloporus; species Sceloporus undulatus. The sequence goes on along the minus strand of NC_056524.1, from coordinate 61,247,031 downwards.
AACATAGGAAGAATTTACTTTACATGGGGGAATCCAGTACGGATCCCCCGCATAAAGCAAGGGTGCACTGTATTCTGATTTGTGTTGTCAGGACTGATATGAGGAGGCATCTTCGCACATATGTATGTATGCCTTTTAGATCAAAGATGGGACTAAATTACCTTCATGGTTCTTTCCTCTTTCAGATGTATTACAGGTCTACAGCATCCTGTATCTATATAATGATTTATTGAAAGCAAAATTCTCATCTTAATTATATGATTTCTGGACTGGCAACTGAAATAGCCAATGCTTCCAGTTTTGGGCAGAGATGAAGCAGGGAGACAAGTACAATTAGGGGTAGGTGAGAATTTCATTTTAGTTCATTTATGATGGAGTGGATATGAGCACTAATCAAGCAGACATTAATCCTCCTTTGCATATCCTCCCACCCTGAGGCCTGCCATTAGCAACAAAACTATATACATGCAAATCACTCCTCCTTTCCCAGGATGACACAGTATATATATACCCAACTTTTCCCAGGCAAGCATTCTCTGAAGATTCCAGCCACAGATGGTGCTGAAACATCAGGAATAAACTCTTCTAGAACATGGCCACATAGCCAAAAAACCCCACAAAAAACTATGGATGCCAGCCATGAAACCTTTCAACTCCACAATAATTGTAATACTTGAAGGTTGGCTACTCCCAGAAATGAAACTGAGTAGCTCCATGCAAAAAAAATCTAACTCAATGTGAAATCCTGAAGTTGGTAAACAAGGCTTTATGGATAGGAAAATCATACTGATAGAGCAGATAACCTTTGTGGCAAATGTGATCAAGTGCACATTTTTTCTTTTAATCAAAGTGTAACCAAATCTTGTTAATTCTAATGAAGGGCTGTGAGCATAACAACGCAAGAACCTAAAACTCTATGAGACTGAAATATGCAAAGCTGACTCCAAAGTTAATTCATTCTAGAGAAGGGCTGCTGTTTCTGATGAAGAACCACTTTTGGGGAGGGATCTACTTGCTGCTTCCATCTTTGAGAAGTCTATTTTTTGTTTCCTGGTCTGGAAGCCTATTTATGCTGAAATCACTCTCAGTTGTCTTCATGCTGAAATATTGATTTCAGCCAGAAAATCTACTAGTCTCTTTTTCTCTCCTAAATAATCACAGTTCTTCCCAACTCTTCTTTCAGAAAGTCTAATGAGATTTTGGAAAGGTGATCTCTGTTACGACTCAATATATATTTTTCAGGGAGTATTTTCTCTCCCTCTTTCCTTAATATGAGTATGATTTAGGGGGAAACTTTATTGCCCTCCACTTTTAAGCTTTTTTTCTATTCCCCCCTTTTCCTCTCTTTTAAAGGTCCTTAAGTCCAAATTGCTTTTACATATCTGCAGTCTGAATTCTGCCCTCTGTAGCATCCTCAAGCATTTTTTAAATAATAGCCTGAATCATAGAACCCTCTTAGTTTCGGAGTTGGATTAGAATTAACATTTCCTTGTTCTGAATTTACTGTTCAGTATTAGCTAATGTTGGTCTAAATTCTATTATTAGTCCTGACCAGAGTAGACCCATCAAATCAATTGGATTTACCTGGGTGTTGATTCACACTTCATCAGTTGAATGGTTTAGTTGGGTCTAACCAAACGGACCCTAGCTTATCACTGTTATCCATACACTATTCATTGTTTTGGAATATCTACTCTAATGCATATTATTCCACAATTCAATCAATCTCAGTGTTTTGATTCCTGTGTGTTCTATAAATTTGATAGATCAGTATGGATATTGCTCATTGTCTCCACACTGTCTAAGACACGTTAATGCCAAAGTCAGCAGATTCCTTACAGGTCTGAAGAATTAAAGACATATATTATTCATATCTGTGCCCCGAGACCTTACCTTGTAAAAACATCACAAAGAAAAGAAGCAATTTGATTAAAAAGAGCATAGGTCTACAAAATAACATGTATAATCACAGTGGCATGAAGTCTCATTACTGGAAAGCAATTGTTGGCACAAACTATAAACTGACTTTATGATTATGAAATTGTACAGTCTGTAAAGTCTTTAGCTAGAGCCACTATTGAAAGGTCATATTCTTTCACTGCTTTAGTGCCTGAAAATGGATCAAGATTCCTTCCATTTTGACTTGTTTGTGTTAGCATGCAAGGATGTGAGGAAGAAAGTAAATTCAGATTCCATTAAGCAGATGAATCTGAGCAGAGTCACTTCAAGATAAAGTGTAAACAGGTGTAGCATAGGACTTTATGACCTGCTCCATGAGCTGAAAATATCACCTTCTGAGAAGATAATGCACTTCCTTGTGCTCATTTAATCCTGATCCTCTTTAGAGCTCAGTCTAACAGCTTTACTGAATTATTACAACTATATTCTCAGGTAGAAAGGAAATATTTTAGAAGCCAAGCTGTGACATCAAACACCCAAGAAAAGGCTTTTATCTACCTAATAGCCAACAAATGACAGTAATCAAGACTGCTGGAATCTGAACCCACATCAATGCCAGTTCCTGAATGAAATATAAGATTTTATTATTATTGAAAAATCATTTCTGTAGCCATGTATTTATGGTGGTGCCAATACCAACCACAAGACATTTTAGCATAATAAATTATGTGTGTGATATTTCAACAAGTGAACTGAAAACTGATTAAACTGGCAGCCCAAAAATAATTATAATTGGTATCTGTGGGACAGGAGATGTAATCTGAAAATGACTTCATTTCCTTCTTGTGTATAAACTGATAAATAGTCATCTTCATTCATTGTAAAAAGATATGAATATTAACATAGCTCAGACTGTTAGTAGCCAATAAACATATGAAATGAAAGCAAAAACAAAGCACAGGAGGTGAAAGAATGTTACTATGAAAGTATTGTGGCAAAAATATAAAACATTGCAATTCATCCATAAAAACTAATATCTGATCAGAAAGCCCTTTGAGAAAGAGCAAAGAGTGTGGGGATCTCAATACAGGAAACTGTTTTAAATAGGATCAGTCTGTCTTGCTCAGTATTGTCCTCTAACAGAGTCTTACAAAAGTTTCAGACAAGCCTTTTTCCTAATTCTCATTGGAGATGCTGTGTAATAAAACTGGAGACCTTCTAACTTGGAAAAATGTTCTGTACTGGACTCTGCCTTTCCTATATGACTACTGCCCTCTCTCTTTAAAAGATAATTAGTGGATTCCATCTTTTTGTTTCTTAATATATTTGCAACCCAACTGCTGCATCAGGTAGAGAAGTCACATATCTGCAGCTTTTGCCTATACAGCTTCAGATCAAAGTAAGGATATATAGAGGTAATTTCTGCATGTCCATAGATCCTTAGTGGGTCAGGGTAATGATCAACTAGTCCACAAGAGGTTTTACTTCTTATAAGGGACTGTATATATCCATAGAATAAATTATGTTCAGTACAAGCCAAAATAAAGCTATAGGTGAAACACTTTGATTTACTTCCATGTAAATGTACATATCTTGCTTTGACGGAAAGGCCCAGTACAGACCGCCCCAGAGGGGTGGCTTGCACCTGCCCCCTTTTTTCAGTGGATTGGGGCCAGAGCAGCCTCACCAGCAGCCCTGCAGCCCCAATCTGGTGTTTTCCAGGCCATGGAGAAGTGGCAAAATGCTGCTTCTCCATGTCCAGGAAAAGGTGTGTCCTTGGGGCTTTATGTCCCCGGACACCCTGGCCATATAGAGGAGAAAGGGACAGCCCCTTTCTCCTCAGGATCATTGGCAGGGTCATGTAGTTTCTGCGCCAACAATCCACTGCTACGAAGAAGCTGCCTAGAGCAACTTCTTCCTGAGATGTCATAAGGGTTGGGTCGCAGCCCTTATGATATCTCTTCGCGCCGCGGACATAAGGACACTGGGCGTTGTGCACGTCATCATGGTGCCCCCATGTGGACAGGAAGCTGACATGATGATGGCATCCACATGTTCCAGGGTTCCGGACCGTGCGGTTGCTGTGCTTTATGACCATCTGTATCTGGCCAATGTTACTTTAGATATATGTTATATATACTTCTTGTTTCTAACAAAGGATTGTGATGTCCTGTCCTTCTACATTGGTCACTTGAAATACTGTAACCAGTTCAGAAAATATTTACAAGCTGTAAAGCCTCCAGAGGAGGGCAACCATGATGATAAAAGGCCTGGAAACTAAGTTCTATAAGGAAAAGCTTATGGAGTTAGGTATGTGTAATTTAGAGAAGAGTGAGAGGTGATATGATAGCCATCTTTAAATATATGAAGGACTGGCATGTTGTTCCAGAGAACAGAACATGAACCAATGGATTGAAATTACATGAAATTAGATTCCACCTAAACTTTAAAAAGAAATTCTTGACTGTTAAGATATGTCCAGCAGACTGTACTGGAGAATGCTGGACTCTTTTTCTTCTTCATACATAGGTTGATTGACCATCCCTAAGGAGTGCTTTAGTTGTGCATTGTTTCATGGTAGGACTTAGACTACATGGAACTTAATTGCATGGGCCCTAAAAAGGGGCCGCCGTGTTCCAAAAAAGGGGATCCCAAATGAGAATGGGATGGGGTTAAGAACAGACCTTACTGCACAGGGGAACGCCACCACCGGATGTTCCCATCGCATTTTACATCCATCCCAGAGGGGGTGATTTTTGAGAACACGTTTGAACAGTTCTCAAAAACCACCTCCTCTGGGGCAGTTGTAGAACGTGATGGGAATGTCCGGCGGCAGAAGCAGCATTCCCCTATGTGATAAGATCTGTTCTTATCCCCATCCCGTTCTCGTCAAGCCCCCTTTTTGGGAATGCACCGGCCCCGTTCAAGGGCCCATGCAATAAAGTTCATGGTCTTTGCAATCTCTTTCAACACTATGGCCATAAACTTGTATGGGATAGATTGTGTAAGCCATGTACTTATTGATTTTAAAACTCTTTTAATTGCAATATAATTCTTTTTAAGGGAGGGATATTGTAATTTTATGTATTATATTGTATGTGGACATTTTATTGTGAGCTGCTCTGATTGTCTTGCTACAGAAGAGCAAGATATAAATAAAAGTTTTATTATTATTATTATTATTATTATTATTATTTATAATTATGTAATGAATTTCAGCTTGACCGCCTCAGTCCACAGTTAATGCGAAGCAATCTCTTTGTGAATGGGACCCCCCCCTCACTCAGGAAGTAGTTGGCTGCTGTTTCCACCCACACTTGCAAGCAATTTCTAGTAGATCAGGCAGAATCAGGATCCTTATCACAATTCCCCCTCTCGCCAGTGATCACTCACACAAGGGGATGGGTGAGAATAGTTTTTTGTTGGTTTTTTGGGCAATGTGGCATGTTCGGGAAGAGATTTTTCCTGATATTTTGCCAGCATATGTGGCTGGCACCTTCAGAGAATGCTGGAATGAAAGTGAATGGTGTGTGTGTGTGTGTGTGTGTGTGTGTGTGTGTGTGTGTAGTATGACCCATGGTTGAGAGGAAGTTATTTACATTGTGATCTCTGTGTTGGTCTGCTGTTGAATGGCAAGGCCTCATGATATCCATTTAGTGATCCATTGTGTGGTGGGAAACCCCCCTAACCCTGGGTGGTTTTCATTTGCTCTTGCTGGGTCTTGCTTTTAGTGTTTTTCAGGACTGGTAGCCAAACTATGGGGCAAAACAGATAGTAAAAGCCCCCAGTCTGACTTCCCAGCAGACTGGGGGCATGGTGCTCAGACAGCAGAATGCCCCCAGTTCTCTGAGGGTCAGGGGAGTTTCCCAGCAGACAATGGGACACTTATTAAATGGATACCCTGAGGCCTTGCCATTCAATAACAGACCAAGACACAGATCAACTTGTAGATCACTTCCTCTCAACCAAGGGTCACACAATATATATAGCCCACTCATTTTAATGTCAGCATTCTCTGAAGATGCCAGCCACAAATGCTGGTAAAATGTCAGGGATAAACTGTTCCAGAACATGGCCACATAGCCCCCCAAACCCACAAATAATTATGGATGTCAGCCGTGAAAGCCTTTAACTTCAAAGATGGGTGAGAACTTCAGTCTCCTGCTTACTGATCAACAGGGGAACATGTGCCCATTGATTTCAGTGGCTGCTGCCCAGTAAATAGGGACAAGGGAACTGTCACAGTCTCTACATAGCCCTGAAACTGGGGTTTACATATGGATCATAAATATGTAACTCACGAATGCATAACTGCCTAGAAAAATCCAGCCCAAGTTTCTATATGCCAATAAGAGCTCTAACACTTAGTAAGAATATACCTCTCTCTGTGCTATCTGAGCACCAAGACATACAGCCTTGTCTTCAAATTAACAAAGACAGTGTCCCAAAGTACATACAATGATTTCTCTCTGTGTACATGTTTGTATCAGATATTTCTTTTCAATTTGATTCCCACTGAGGAATGCACATTTACAGAAAATTAGGCAATTACCAGTTTAATTCAGGAACAGAGAGGTGTATCTAGCATTTTGATAAGGATCAGCCCATTCAGTTTGTAAAATGGATCATGGCTATTCTCTGATATTCTCATTTATCAGCTATGAAGAACATTCTCTGAAAGAAATAGCCTACAGAAATGGGAATAAAGGGGAAGATGCACACAACATGTGTATATTTGTGCACCTTCATTAACAGTATAGTTTCCAAGTCGATGGAAGTATTAGTCTCCTGACCATTTTGCAACAGTTATACTTCATCTGGTGTACTGTACTGAGTTCTGGGCACCTCATTTTAAGAAGGATATAGTCAAGTTGGAGGAGGATCAGATAAGGGCAGCAAGGATGATCAGAGGTATGGAGAACAAAACATATGAGGAAAGGTTCTTAGGATTTTTTTGTGGGTTTTGGGGGCTATGTGGCCATGTTCTAGCAGAGTTTCTTCCTGATGTTTCACCAGCCACAGTTGCTGGCGAAATGTCAGGAAGAAACTCTGCTAGAATATGGCCACATAGCCCAAAAAACCCACAAAAAACTATGGATGCCAGCCATGAAAGCCTTGAACTTCATGTTGTTAAGGATCTTTGCTTTTTCTGCTTGGTGAAGAGAAGACTGGGGGATGACATGACTGCATTTTTTAAATAGCTCAAGAGATGTCACAGATAGGAGGGGGTAGACCTGTTCTTTACTTCCCCAGAGAGTCAGTTCAGGTTTAATGATATGAAGTTACAGAAGAGTAGATTTCAACTGAACATTAGAAGGAATTTCTTGGCAGTGACAGTGCTTTTGGCAACAAAACCAATTGCCTAGAGAAGTTGTGGAGTTCTTCCAAAAGAGGCTGGAAAGATACCTGCTAGGGATGCTTTAGTTGGCAATCCTGCCCTGACTAGGGAGTTGGACTTGATGGCCCAAGAGGCCCATTCCAACTCTATGTTTCTATGAAAGTATTATTTAGCCAAAGTACTTACCAAAATGTGTATAGTGGGTAAAATAGATAAAACTACATAAAAACGTTTGTGCAGATTTTTAAAAAAATCCAAACAGTTGTAAAAATGGACAGGATTAAACTGAAAAGTGGGGGAATGGTAATTAAGAAAAATAGGCATTTACATATTTCCTTAACCCTAGTGTTATTGATGTCAGTACAATCTGTTGTATGATACTTGATTTCATTTGGTTTTTGCATCCACAGGTTCTTTATCCATGGATTCAACCATCCAGAGCTTGAAATATTCAAAATATGTATGAATTCCAAAAATGTAAACCTTGATTTTGCCATTTTCTATAAGGGACAGCATTGCACTGGATTTAATAGGACTTGAGCATCCATGAATTTTGGTATTGATGGGTTGTCCTGAATCAAAACCCCAGCAGATACCAAGAGCAAACTGAATTACCTTTAGAAATATGTTTGCCTGTTGCCATCTTCAAAATTCCTTTTGACAAGTTGTGTTTTGTGGAATTTGCCAAATATCTAATGTTTATATTTATATACAGTTTTAGGCCAAACAATGTAAAATTTTGCTTTATAGCGTTTCTTACTGACAATTATCTTTTTTTAAAGTGATTTCCTTCCTAGTCTATATGGCTAATAATTTGTGAGAAAAGTATAATTATCCATTCTGGCAAGAAGAATTAACATGTTTTTATCTTCGTAAGCCGATAGACATAGGCATCATCAGGTTGCTGTTGTTCTTATAAAAAGCACCTTTAGCATTTGTGAGGCTGCAATGGTTTTCTGCATATGTTTCTGGTTAATATCCACTATGGCCATTATATGGTCTGGGAGTATGCAGATAGAAACATGATGACAGGTGGAAGAATGAATAACAGAGCTGTCTCTTCAGCATCACGCTGGGAGTCAGAAGATGGCAGTCTTCACTCATTTAAATACTTGGCAGAGCCAGCAACAGTCCTTGGAAAATGAAACATAAACTAAACTATCACATCATTCTGTACATTTATAGGATAATTTTTAATTTTAATGTTGAAAATGATAATCAAATTTCTTAAGCTTTGAAATAAGTAAAAGCAAAATGGCTACTAGTATTTTGGTTCTCTGAAGAGAACAAATACTCTGAACCATGAAGTCCTTTCCTCTCTCCTTGTGCTCCTGAAAATGAAAGATGTGAAATGAGAAACACAAGAATCAGCCATATTGACAGCAGTGCAGCACGTCTCAATTTCATTATTTTGACCGAGAAAATACTGATCATTATAGCCTCTATGTTCAGGTGTTCCTGTGCTTTTATTCCACAAACATAGACAGACAGACAGACATACAGCATCTATTATGGAATATTATACCTTAGGGCTTTGTTTTAAATTAATAAATACACAATGTTTCTTTTTCTCATGACTGAATACCATAGCTTGTATAGTGAACATTGTAGTGCCTTTTCCATAGTTAGCATTCCTGTGCTTAATGTTTTCTACTTTCCCCAATACAACTCTCTTCTGAACCCTATTTTTTCAATGAAAGTGACTTCTGCCTTAGTCTTATTTCCTTTTTGACTAGGCTAGTCAAAATGAAAGTTTCCAAACTGGAAAATCACAGTTTCCAAACTGTGGTCCTCTAGGTGCTTTGTTCCCAGAATTTCTGACTGTTGATATTGATTCTAGGGTTTCTGGGAGCTGAAGCTCCAAACATCTGGAGGATAAAAGTTCACAAACCACAAGACTAGGCCCTCTCCACTGTCAATCCACTACAATGGCTTTATTTTCCCCAATGATCAACTAATGCATGAAACAAGACCATTTAAAATGGCTATTTTTATTTCTATTCATTTAACAACGAAAGACAAAACATAAAAAGTGATAACCAAAGTTGAACCAGAAATAAAACATATTATTAAACCAAGGACTGGTTAGAATGTTAAAATGCAGCCACATGTTTTCAGACAATCAGTAAACACAACAATCATTTTAGCTAATACAAAAAGAAAAACAGAAATATAATCTTGATACTGTGTTTTAAAAATGTGAAGCAATTTATTGATATTACAAACTGAAATTTCTCCCAAGCATGTAGAGATTAGCACTATTTCCTGACCATCATTCTTTAGCTATTAGAACAAAACAACACATTACAATAAATACAGTTGGCCCTTCACTTACCCGGGGGATCCATTCCGGACCCCTCCATGTAAGGGAAATACCAGGTAAAGTCAAGCCCCATTAGAAACGATAGGGCTCATTCCTGTGGTGTGCACCTGGCATGCTGTGGGGCGCACGCCATGGGCGCGTGCTCTATTGTTTCTTTTGGGGCATGGGAGAAGCCTTTCTAATGCTGCTTTCAGCACATGCTGGAAGCTGCATATATTGCGCCCATTTATGACACGGATGCACTGTATGTTGAATGTAACCTAAATGAATTTAAAGTAAATATAGCAGGTAAATAGGTTGCAAATTAGGATCATTCAGGTATAGAGGAGGCATTCAGTATTCATATACCCTTAGATTGAGATCCCATCATGAAATAAAGAGACCAGACATGGAAATTGGATGTTTAAATTTGGCCATTTATTAGTCCTGAAACCTATTTAAAGAGAACTCGCAACTTCAACTCTTGAGAGACATCAACTGAGGGTGAAATCCTGCTGGGGTTCAGCTGAAGCCAGATGTTGTTCTGAGATCAGCTCTTCAGTCTTCCTATTGGTGAAAACACCAGACTCTAAATGCAATTCGATGACTTGGATTGTATCCTCAGCCGGTCAGCCGGCCCCTAACCTCTGGAACTCGCTACCAGTCGAGCTCCGTGCTGTCGCCTCCTTAGCCCAATTCAGGAAAGGATTGAAGACCCTACTATTTGAGCAGGCATTCTCCTAACACCTACCCCGACTATGCTTTGATCCTCCCCCTGCCAGTGTGGCCGCTGGCAGAATTGTGTTTTTAATCTGTATTAATTATGTATTATGTATTGTATTGATGTTGTACACCGCCCTGGTATTTGATAGGGCGGTATATAAATAAACATTTTATTATTATTTATTATTATAGGGAGGTAGACATGAGGTACACTCTCCCAAACTCCCTTGAGTTTGTAAGAGAGGGATTAACCCCCATATCTTCCCCAAAGGAACCCTTGAGTAACCCCCCAGGGCCCTTGACCTGTAAAGGCTGCCCAGAGCCAGACCTTTCACCACAAAGGTACACACCAAATCTTCTCCAACCCCCCCCCCCCCAGGCCATGGATAAACATTACTCTCCACAGAAAGGTGGATCCTATCATCTCTACTGTATAAAGTTTAGGTTGATGAGATGACTGATGATGTAATCAAAAGACCTTCGCAATGTATTGTATATTTCTCTGTTGACCCTCTTCCTAGCCACATCCAATTTACATGTATTACCATCGCCATGCCAGACTAAACGAGGGAAAATTTCAGACCAAACTATGGCTACCCCAGCCCACTTATGTGAAAGAACATCAAAATCATGTCTGGCTTGCCAGATGAGAGCCTTTCCTTTCATGAGGTCCAGGACAACATGAGGCTGTGGACCACTGCGCTCAAACAATAATGGAATTAGAACACTCTAACGCCTGTCTCGCTTCCCCAACCACTCAGAAATGTTATTTTCGACACTAGGAATATGGAATGGCATGAAGAGGATATTATGGGCCAGACATTTGAGCACAAAAACACGAACAAGCTGCATTATCCAGGGTGACTTGGAAATCATGTGATTGATCACTTGAACTGTTGTTAAGTTGTCACACCAAAAATAGACAGATAAGTTGGAGAACTGATCTGCCCAAATGTGCCAAGTCACAACAATGGGAAAAAATTCTAAAAAGGTTAGGTCAGTAGTCAGACCCCCTGCTTTCCACAGCTTTGGCCATGCCCTGGCACACTACTGACCATTAAGTATAGCCCCCAAACCTAAACAGCCTGCCACATCAGATGCTACTTGTAAAGCTCCTTGTAAGAATAATGTCTCATGCCAAAAAGAGACACCATTAAAGGAATCCAAAAAGGCCAGCCACACATGCAGATCCTCTTTAATATTAGTTGTAATCCCCACAGTAGCAGCACACAGATGCCTCAGAATAGCTATGCCTGGGGTGACAACTCTACAAACAAAATTCAAGTGTCCGATTAGCTGTTGGAATTCCATAAGGGTAGCTTTTCTCATCTCCAAGAATTCCCGTATTAAATTTCTGAGATGAAGTAACTTGACTGTGAGAAGTCTCGAGAACTGATTAATCATGTCAATTTCTATGCCCAAAATTTTAAACAAGTAGTGGGGCCCTTGGTAGCAGCCTAAAAACTGATTTGATTTCACATTTAGCCAGCTCTGCAGTAAAGCCCTTTCTGTTAACCAGCTCCACTGCAGAATCAAAGGCGGTGTATCTAATTGTACAATGTTCTTGGGGTATGTGATCATTTACTGATCCATCAGGAGGGAAAGACAAATGATATATCAACGTAATTCCCCCCAGTATTTTCTTGGGGACAATTCAAGAAACAGACTGGTAACGACTCCCCAGAGGAGTTGCTTCTCCAAAAATTTTCTGTTGCTTCTCCAAAAATCTGGAATGACCTGACGGAGGAGATCTGCCATGTAACATCTTTAGAGGCCTTCCGCCAGGCCTTCCCTAACTGACCTCCTCAGAATGTTTACTCTCCAGTTGCATAGCCGGTCCCACCGGACTGTGATTGTGATTGATTTTATTGATTTTATTGAGAGCATTTTATTGGGAATTGTTGTTTTAATGTTATTTTAGGGTGAGAGGGAGTTTTAGGGTGTTTTTGCTATGTTTTTACTTGTGACTTGCTGTGTAGCATTTTTATTGTTCTTTTGTTTGTTGTTACCCGTCTCGATCCAATACAGGCAGAGGTGGGATACAAATAAATATTATTATTATTAATCCCTAAAGGTGAGACTTTAAAATTGGGAAGTGGGGGGGGGGCATGAGAATGGGCCAAGCACCCGGCCCTCAGCTACTTCCTTCTGAATTTTTGCTTGCACAATATCCTTCAAGCAATGAACAGAATGCAAGGTGTTTTTTGTTTTGTTTTGTTTTAAAGTAGGGGGTTCACTGCCCAAGAAAGGGGATGCAAAAACTGTACTTGAAACCATCATGTAAATAAGCAGACACCTTCTTATTAGAGTAAACATACAACAATTTAGCCAAATAGTCAAATTTAATAATAATAATAATAATAATAATAATAATAATATGTTTTATTTATAAACCGCTATTCCAAAAAGATCATAGCAGTGTACAAGAAAATTATAAAACAGTACAAGAAAAATCTACAATACATATATAAAACTAATAAAACATTACAATTATGGATAAAATACACATTAAGATACACTGTATCTTCAGGCTAGCCTCTGATGACGCTGGGTCAGCCTGTTCTCTCCCTCAACGGCCGAAAGATGACAGTTATGGAGGGAGGGCACTCTGTCTTCAGGCTAGCCTCTGATCACGCTGGGCCAGCCTGTTCTCTCCCTCAATGGCCGAAAGATGACAGTTACGGAGGAAGGGCACTCTGTCTTCAGGCTAGCCCCTGATGACACTGGGCCAGCCTGTTCTCTCCCTCAACGGCTGAAAGATGACAGTTATGGAGGGAGGGCACTCTGTCTTCAGGCCAGCCCCTGATGACGCTGGGCCAGCCTGTTCTCTCCCTCAACGGCCAAAAGATGACAGTTATGGAGGGAGGGCAGTCTGTCTTCAGGCTAGCCTCTGATGACGCTGGGCCAGCCTGTTCTCTCTCTCAATGGCCGAAAGATGACAGTTACGGAGGGAGGGCACCCTGATGACGCTGGGCCAGCCTCATGGGTTTTAATGGGTTGGGTCCCTTTTGCATGTGGAACTGAAGGCCCAGTTCCTTTTTTTTGTTAGTGGAGTCCCTAAAATTAGCAGCAACTCTGGCCTTTGGGCAGTGACGAAATGAATGAGACCCTTTGCAAATAGAGCACTCATGGTGAAACCTACATGGGCATCTATTATAACTCCCCTGGATCTACCTTATTAACCTTCTGACACTTACATTTCTGAGAACTCGCTTGAAGCTTCTCAAGTCTGTCAAGTTTCGACAGGATGGCAGCTTTGGCCACCATGTCATTTTGGTCACTAGATGAATGAGATGGCACTGTCAATGGTCTTTTCATGGTTGTCTTTTTAGCCGAGGCCTTTCCTTTGACCTTGCCAGCCCCTCTTTTGGGTAGCATCATCCTTTGACTAAAGAAAAAATAATAGCCTAGTTTATATGATGTCACTTGAGTCTAGAAACAAAGGCAATTTCACAATTATATTTGGTACTATTAATATTATTATCATCACCATTATTAGTATTCTTATATTGCTTTTATATATGTAAATATACTTGTGTGTGTCCCCACACACACATATACACACTCACACATGCATATTCACATAGCCACAGTGAACATTATTCTCCCACCAAAGGCAATAAATCCATGGGGGCACAAGCCCCATAACAATAGCATACCAAAATGGACTCCCAATATACATTGACAAAGTCAATGTTATTAAATAGGTTTACCAATAAAGTTATACCAAAATTAAACAGTATCATGTTGACAGTATCATACTGTTGTTCAAAATAGGTGAGGTAAAAAGAAAAGAATTAAAAATGAAACCATAATAAGGCTAATTTCATCTATGCCAGCCACCCATCCCAACCCAACCTGGCTTGATCCTGCTTAGCTTTCAAAACCAACTGAAAAATCAGTGCCTTAAGACACCAGAAACAAAATGGCCACCGAGGTAAAGGAACAACCTAAAATTGTGTCTAACTGCTATCTGTTAATCAAAATTGAAAAAGAAACAGAAAATGGCACCAAAAAGTAAAGTAACTGCCTGGGCTAATAAAAGAGGATGCAATGCTGCTGGTGTCTTTAAACCTTGAGTCTGGGTGCAAGCCTCTGAACTACAGGGGCTGAGAGAGCATGCTCCATCCCAGAGAGGATTGGAACTCTTCACAGAGGGGCCGAGAGAGTGTGCACTGCCCCAGGGAAGTTGAGGACCCCTCACAGACGAGCCAAAAGAGTGTGTGCTGCCCCAGATCCCCAGATTCCCCAAACCCTGGAGCAGGAGAAAGCCGAGGCTGAAAAGCTGTGACTTACCCCAGCCCAGTTTCAAGCAGGGATCACAGCAGGTGAAAAATAAATGGGATTAGGGAGCTCCCACCCTTGCTCAAAACTAATATTCAGCCATCCAGGGAGGAGGGAAGATTTAAAAAAACCGGCCCGACTACCCAGCCACCACCTAAACCGGTACCAACTTTGGCTGAAGTCAAGCTGAGATCCCTGTCTTCCACTTCTACTCCTTGGAGGATCTGCAAATTGGAAAGAGGAGAGGTAAAGTGGGCCAAGGGCTTAAATAGCCAAGATCTGCCCCCTTCATGTGCCCAGGCTTGCCCAATGAGGCCATGCCTCTTTTATCTATCCTGGCCTCAATTCCTGGGGGATCTCAAAATCACACCCATCCTTAAAGTGGCAAGCCATTTGTCAACAACTTGACATTGCTGTTTGCATTATAAAGAAAAAAAAATCTGCACTGCATATTATAAGCATATGGACAAAAAGGAGGAGAAATTGGTACCCTCCTGACTGGAGATGTAAATCTCACAACTATATATATATATATATATATATTGGACTTGAATGTAGGGGGAAAATACAAACCAGTTAGTGACATTAGCAAAGTCAACATCCATGATCTGAGAACAAAACAGAATCTAGCTTGTTAAAATCTTATCTGCCATATTACTGTATGCAGAAATCTTCCTTTTGGTGGTGGTGATGGTGGTGGTGTGGGTGTGGGTGTATGTGTGAGTGAGTGAGAGAGAGAGAGAGTTTCACTAAAGGAGATCAAAAGTTCTGTCTTATCAAAGACAAGCCATTTCCTTCATCAATTCATAATACTGTTGGACATTACTTTATTGGGGGCTGTAAATATTCACAGGTCTAGAACAAATGTGAAACGATGATATCACAATACAGTCTACTGCATGTATCATTACCAAAGCTTGTTATATGTCATAACTTTACACAGCAAGCCTTGAAACTCATTACAATTCTAGCCTTCATCAATGAGTTTAGTTCATACAACTGCCCCAGTTTACACCAGCTGAGAATCTGACCTGTAATCTTTCTTCAAACTGCCCTTTGCTATATTAAGCGCTGTATTAAAAATGAAATCAAGAGGCAGAGTCCTGGTTGTATCTTTCTGCAGAAATGAGAATGACCTTAGTGACAAGAGATACAGGAGGAGATCTAGAACTCCTGTGGCTTCTCCAGTAGAAATAGTGATTGAAACCAACGTGGGGGGCATGTACCCAAACACTATCATTGGGAGCATATTGGGAGCCCATTGAAAGCATTTTGGTGCTATTTTTTTCAGTGTTATATCTTGAAAAGGACCATTAACCAAAAATGCACTCAGCAGTTGTGATCATTTGCAACTGGTGCTGCTGCTACTATCGACAGAGGAAATTAAAATAGACATTTTCAGCATTATAGGAAACAGACACTTACATGGATATAGAAAATGGATTGCATCAGTTCAAAAAAGAGATATGGTGTGATGTGTCAACTACTTGATTTATCCATAGAATTGTCTATTCATATAAAAAATTTGCAAGGCAGGAGGAGGAGATTATCATAATCCTATGGACATGCTCTAAGAAGTAAACCCTACCCTTAGTTTACTTTCTTTTTGTTTTTCAAGATCACCTGCAGAGAGCATATTGTTAAAGATTGTATGTTAGTGCAAAATCTGAATAGTGAACTGAATTGGGCTATTTTAAATCACTACTGTTACTTTTGCAAGTGAAATGGGACTTTCTTCTGAAATGACCAGAATTGAAACTGTATGAAGTTTAGGTAGTGCTTTGTGTGTTGGAAAATCAGATACCCTGGCCCCAGTAACAATCTATACTGTGTAGCCTTTCTGTGAAAATACTGAGGACAGATTTGAGAGAGGCTGGAGGAAGTTGGAGTCAAAGCACATTCTAATTCTAGGGGATGATTTGCAGAGTATTTCCAGTCATAGTACTTTTGGTGAAAAATTGTGACTCTGGTAAATTACTATAGCTTTTGGTTTCTTTTTTAGTTGCTAAGTTGTTTGGTTGTGAACATGTTTTGTGCTGGGTTGTGATGGATGCAAGTTCTCTGTGTTTATAATTTCAAAATTCTTTCATTTCTTCAAATATAAACAGTGATCTGGAAATGTATAGAGATTTTTTGTGTTCTCATGCAGTGATGAGAATACAGGCAAGATTCTGCAACTCTGCTTGTGAAACATGGCTTCATCCAGTTGGGGGGGCATTTTCACAACTCACCATGTTCACCAGGGGTCTCTGGCCTTCTGTGTAACAATTCCAAGGAATTCAAGTGGCTGTCACAGGGAAGTGGAAGTGAGGAAATTGTTTCCATGAACTGAGATCCATACATGACAATATAGGGCCAGCGCTTTCCAGTCTAGAAGCTGCATTAACAGATAATTACTTGGGATTCCTGCATTGTTTGGTTCTTGCTGAAAATTGAAGGGAGCCCTATTTTTTCCCCTGTATGTCAAACTATAATTACAAGACTGACTGAATTTTCATCTTAATAGAAGAGCCAATTAAAGTATTCAGTCAGAAAATAGTGTGATGCAGGCCTCCTAAAAATCTGCCATGGATACTTTTACTATAATGATAGTCATGTGATTCTGTTTTAATTTCCATGGCTGCTTTCTATAGAATCCTGGAGTTTGTAGTTTGTTGAAGCGTTAGAGCTGTCTAGCTAGATTTTTAAATACTCCTACCTAAAGTACAAACCTAGGGCTCCACAGGATGCAGCCATGGAAGTTAAAATGGAATTAAAGCACTGTGACTGTATAGTGTGCAAGGGCACTGCAAAGGTGGTGATGTTTAAATAACCTTCAATGACAGGAACGAGTATGAATTGTAGCCAGGAGTCTTTCTAGGGGAATTTTATTTTATTAATTTTATTTATTGGATCAGCTTCCAGGACCCTCAAGACCATTTCCTTTATGTATACTGAGAGAAAAGGGTATCAAGGAATATTGCTGAGGCAGAATTCTCTGAATGAAGTGTTTCTTTTATTAAGGGGGGAAATCACACAGCAACCCACATTCACTCACACATGCATGCCAGGACTAAGGAAATCAAAAGTTACCTTGGAATAGCTTGGGGCTGAACTAATGATCACAGCAACATAAGATGAGGCTTGACTATGGATCAAATTGTGAAGGGGATGGTGTTGGATATGGCCATTTGGGGAGTGGAGGGAGAACGGACGTACTGGGACCAGTCAAAGTTCACAGTGACAGAGTGCCCTTGTGCCTTCCAACTAGCCCACTGATGAAAAATTTTGAGGATCTTTTATAGGCAAAAACTAACCTGAAGGTAAAGGTGTTTATCCTACATCATAGGGAATCAAATCGGCATTATAAAAGATTGCTTGGTCTGGCAAGGTCTGGGTTAAGAATTAAGTTGTAAATCAGCCTTATTGAGCTTGTCTGGAAAAACATCCTGCCTCAATTGCCTGTCTTCCTGACTTCAGAGATGTCAACATTTCTCATTTGCAACTCCCAAATTATTCTGTTTGATGTGCATATGAGGTAGTGTGGACAGGCTCCCACAGTTCAGGGATCAAGGCTGCCCAGAGTACAGTGTCCATTTTGTGCCATAGGAAAAGCACAAACACCAAAATTCAGAAAATATCAGCTTAGAGTAACAGAAGCATCATCATCACCATCATTGTCATCCTCATCCTCATCCTTGTATAATAGGCAATGTGGTCTAGTGTTACTTCCATTTTGAAAGAGACATTTTTAGGTAGGCAAATATCTAAGCCAGTTCAGTAAGATTTTGGAATTTGCCATGATTCTCCCTACTCCCATTATAGACATGACTGCTGCTCACAGATTTCAGTGACAGAATGTTCATGTTTAATAGTCATTTAATTGTTTTAAAATGCTGCAACTCTGCTCAACTGGCATTATTCAGGCTGTTCTGTTGTTTTTAGTGATGTGAGAAAAATATTAATTCCACTATTAATCTTTGATAAATTAATCTGTTTATGCCACCTTTGTAGGTTGGCTAGATAAGCACAATTCTATATTTCAGAAGTACATTTAAAACTTCTGTGCTGCAGTCTTGCCAACAACAATAGAAGCTCTGAGCCAAGTGATTCTTTCAGCTACTAAAATGAACAGACTTCATCTGTTTGGATGATCATGTAGGGCTGTCTACACAACTTTAAAGTAGAAGCTTTAAAGCTTTGGACAGAGGGATAAGGGACATTCATATGGCTTTTAGACTATGGCACCAGTGCTATCTGTTCCCAGGAGATAGTGAAAGGCTGTTTGTTTCCAACCCAATTATAATGACAGAAAATAACGCTGAGTGCCAATTGGGCTGAAAATAGAACAAATGACCTATTTATCTTTCTGTGAATGAAATAAAAAGACCAATAATTATAGGGAAGTTCTATCCCAATGTAGTTGAGTTAGAAAGAGATATGGTGCTGGAAAATACAATGGAAGTTGACACTTAAATGTTGTTAGAGCTGAATTCCACACAATTTCAATATTTGACAAACATTCAGAATTCAAATTTACATTTTTTGAATTTAGGCAAGTAAGGGGACAGTAATTTATTATTTTTGAAGTTAGGGATAGGGAATTATTATTGTTGTTGTTATCATCATCATCATCATCATCTACATCTTCATTTTCATGCCATCTTTCTCCCAGCAGCTCACATATAAAAACATTTAAAATTACAATAAAATTTAAAACAATTAAAATAATCTAAGAACAGTATAAAGTCACATAAGATATCATCATCATCATCATCATCATCATCATCATCATCATCATCATCCTCATCCTCCTCCTCCTCCTCCTCCTCCTCCTCCTCCTCCTCCTCCTCCTCCAAACAGACAAACAGCATAAAAAGCCACAATCACAGAGAACAATCAGGTAAAGCATTTTAAAAGCTGATCCAAAGCTTATGATTTAGACCTTCCTATAGAAATATATGTACAAACTAATCCAGAAAACTACCCCACAAAAGCCCATGAGACATTTGGCTAGAATCTTGTTGGAGACTTACGTCTTTGTAAATTGACTTATATCTGCAGGAATTAGAAATGGAAAGTTATTTAACAGCCAGATCCAGTAAAAGGCACTGCTACATAACAACATAGGGGGACCAGTAAAATGACTGATGCAAATAGGGAATACCAATGCATATCAGTAGAACCCAATGTGCATCACCACACTCTTGCTGGTGTTCTGTCACACATCTTCACAATTCACTCACAGGGTTTCTTGGTGCCTTTGCTATGTAGCTTGTTCTTAGCTGCCCTCTGACTCATGGCGACCCTGTGGATAAGACATTTGCGAGACTCCCTATCCTCCACTTCTCTGTTCAGGCACTACAAACCCCCATTTGAGTCCATTTGTCTTATATGTGGTTTGCCTCTCTTTCTTCTGTCCTCTACCTTTCAAGCATTACTGTTTTCTCTAGTGATCCACACCTTCTAATTATGTGGCCAAAGTATGAAAGTTTCAATTTGATCATCTTGGCTTCTGTAGTCAGGTAGAGGGACATCATCAAGTTGATGGGGTGAATGTGGAGAAGAAGAGCTCAGAGGTAGAAGGTTTAAAACAGCAGGGACAGGAGGCTGGGAAGAGGGGGAGTTGTGGAAGATGCGGGCTCGGGAAGGCAGACTTGGCAGGGTGAGTGATGAGGAGTCCAGGAAAAGCGGGTTGGCCAGTGGCCGTACAATGAGGATGAAGGAGACCCCAAAGTGGCTCACATGCTGAGGTGGTCTTGAGGGATCCTCTGTGGGAAGGAGAGCTAGGCCCCTGTGTGCCCGAGAATTGAGCGACATCTGTTTCTCACCAGGAGGCAAATTTGGAAGGCATGTTGTGGGATGAACAGGCTCAAAGGTAGGAGCACAGACCCGGGCCCTCTTTGGTGAAAAAAGTGGACTGGGAGGCAGCTGAAAAGTGTTTCTTAGCAGCCATTAATTTGTGCAAAGAAGAGGAAAGGAACAACCCCTAAGAGAGCAAGTAGACAACAGTCTGAAGTAAGAGCTCTTTATATTTTTGTTGTTTCAGCAGGGTACAGTAAAATTTGTTGTATCCATTACGGTCCACATGTGCTTGTTTGAGTAGAGGTATGGATCCCAGAAGCATCACACCCACCCCAGGAGGGGTAACCATGTCCACAGCTTCCAAGGAGAGTTCTGGTTTGATCTCTTCAAGGGCCCATCTTTTTTTCCTTTTGGCTGTCCACTATAACCTAAGCATTCTTCTCCAGTATCACATTTCTAAGGCATCTATTTTCTTTCTGTCTGCTTCCTTTACTATCCAGCTTGCACATCTGTATATCATGATGGGGAATACAATGGCCTAGATGATATTAACTTTGGTACTCATTTGTATATCTGTACCCTTCAGGATCTTTCCTAATTCTTTAATAGTTGTCCTACCCAATCCTAGTCTTCTTCTTATGTCCTGACTGCAGTCACCACTCTGGTCAATGTTTGATCCTAGGTATGGGAATTCTCTGACTATTTTGATTTCCTCATTGTCCAGATTAAATTTACCTCTTTCTTCTGTGGTCATTACTTTAGTTTTCTTTATGTTCAACATTAATCCTGCCTTTCCTCCTTCATCTTTGACCTTTCTTAGTAACCAATCCAATTTACTTGAGGGAACGCCTCTCCCTACACAATCCACCCCGCACCCTCAGGACAACAGGGAAGAATCTGTTAGATTACCCAAAGGTCAGACTAACAGTTACTTCCAAAAGAGCATATACAGCTATGGCCCCCAGGTTATGGAACAATCTGCTGGAGGAGATCTGTCTCATCATGACCCTAGATGCCTTTAAAAGGTACTAAAGACGTATCTCTTCCGGCGGGCATACCCACTTGACCTTCTATAAAGAACTTTAGGAAACCCCACTTCCGGTCATAACAGCATAACTGCCTGCTGCCCTGCAGTTACTGTAATTGAAATTTTTATACTTTGTGCTGTTTTTATGATATGTATTTTACACATGATTGTTTGTATGGAGATTTTTGGTTGTAATCCTGCTTCGATCCGTTGGGAGAAGCGGGAAAATACAAATAAACTTATTATTGTTATTGTTATTTCTGTGATGCCTTCCATCATTATTTTGTGTCATCTGCATGATGTTGATGTTCCTTCGTCTTATCTTCACTCCTATTTCTTCTAAGTCTAACTTTACTTTTCTTATAATGTTGCATATAAATTGAAAAAATAGGGTGAGATGATACAGTCTTTCCTAACCCCTTCTTCTATTGGGCACCATTGTGTTTCTCTGAATGCAATTCTGACAGTGGCCTCTTCTGCTTGATACAGATTTCTCATCAGAACTTTCAGATGTAGTGGCACCTCCATATACTTGAGTGTTTTCCATAGCTTTCCATGACCTATACAATGAAATGCTTTGCTATAGTCAGTAAAGCACATATTGGCACAGTACAGACTGTGCAAAAGCACTGTGCTGGTGCCGACTTTAGGGTTAGGGACCGCACAGCAACTGCACAGTCCCTAACCCTAACACAGTGCGGCACTGTAACAATGGTGGTGCCCCGTGTATACGGGCGCCACCATTGTTACGTAAGTGCCACGCGGCGTCCTCACATCACCTTATGGCATTTATGTCATGAGTCCACCAGTGGTGCACTTGTTACGTTGCACCTTTGGCACAAAAAAACCCGTTTTTTCAGGGTTCTTTTTCCTGTGGAGGGAAGCCACATGGTTTGGCAGCTGCGGCTTCCCTCCAGAGGAAATTAGGCTACCGGCAGTTTGCCCTTTTTGGGTGATCTGTCCCGCGCCTTTGATTATTTTATGGAATTCCTTGTTGTGCTCCATTAGCCATCTTATATTTGCTATGTGGCCTTGGCTCTTTCTTTCCTGAATCCCGCCTGCACCTACAGAATTTCTCTTTCCATATATGGTTGGAATCTATGCTGCAGATATTTGAGCATTATTTTGCTTGTGTGTGTTTTTTGTATCTCCTTTGTTATGAATAGATAGATAGATAGATAAATAGATAGATAGACAGACAGACAGACAGACAGACAGATTGTTTCCAATCTGTTGGCCACCTCTTTGTTTTCCATATTTGTTGGTATATTGTCGTTAACACTAGTGTTGCTTCTGCTGTGTTGGGATATCATCTGTTCCTGGTGAATTATTTTTTCCAAGGTCTCTTATTACAGATTCTATTTTGGTTTTTAGAATTGGGGGTTAATCTTTATTTGTTTTCTTATTCAATCATTTTCTCATCTCTTTTATATAACTTCTGTATATTGCTTCCAATGTCTTTTTATTTCTTCTTGTTCTTGTATTATGTTCTTTTCTCCACATAACGTTCCAGTCCTTGGTTTGACTTTATCTTTGATTTCCTGGATTTTTTTTTAAAAATAGGTCTCTCATTCTTCCCTTTTTTGTTGTTGTTGTCTTCTATATCACTGCATGGGTTGTTATAATAATTTTCTTTATCCCTGTGTATCAGAGGTTGCCCATTTGTGTTCACACTTCTAGTTTTTCTCCTGTCTCTCTTTGCTTTTGCCTCTCTTTTTTCTTGTACTGTATTAAGTGTTTCTTCTATCATACACTGTTTCCTATCTTTCTTTTTGGCCACTTTCAGTGTCTTCCTGCATTCCTCATTGATTATGTCCTTGGCTTCTGTCCACAGTTCTTCTGGTTCTCAGTTGATTATACTTAAAAGTGTGAATCTATTTCTTACTTTGTCAGTTAATTGTTTTGAGATATTGTTCAGGTTGTATTTTGGTATAATGGTGGTTTCTGATGACTTTTTCAGTTTTACTCTGATTTTTGTTATAAGCCCATGGACCATGTCACAGTCAGCACATGGTCTGGCTTTGGCCCCAAGAATAGAGCTTCTACTTCTTCTGCTTCTATTTATATAGTCTAGCTGATTTTTGTGTTGGCCATCTGGTAATATCTATGTGTATAATCTCCTATCTGGTTCCATGAAACAGCTATTTACAAAGAATAGGTTATAGGCCTTACAAAATTCTATCAAACACTCTCCTTCTTTATTTCTTATACTAGTCTAAATCTCCCTACTTTTTTATTCTTCTTTGATGCTGACTTTAGCATTCCAGTCGCCAGTTATTAACTTGAAATCATGTGTTTGTGTGCTATGTAGCTAAGTATATGTAAAGTTACATAAAATGGATCATGATAAAATATTTCTGTCATTATATTTTTAGTGGTTAACAAATGGATGACAAATGCTAAAAAAACAAAAAACAAAAACAAAATTGCTTCCCTCTTCTGATTAGTTTTGGTGACTGCTTGTCACTGATATTTGATAAGTTAACTTACAAATCATTGCTAATGTCCAAAGCCTTTTGTCCCCTTTGGACCAAAGAGATTTTCAGAGTGTTCTTACCATCTGATACTATATTTAATCATGTTGCTAGACAGGTGTGTGTGTGTGTGTGTGTGTGTGTGTGTGTGTGTGTGTGTTTAATGCTTTACCCATTTGAGTAAAAGAATGAAAATAAATTAAGTTTTGGAAATATATATTGTCTAATTTGTAAGGAATAATTTTGGTTTGAAGCACACTTTTAAAACAAATTAAGAGGCAGTACAGAACAGCACTTGTGCTGGCCTGACTACATACTAGGGGTGAAGAAGGGCTGAGTGTTCACATGCTCCAAGCCCATCTTCCTCTCCTGGGGCGCCATCTTGGCGTGTACCCATTTACACAAATAGCAATGCACACAAGGGGTGTCATAATGTGCTGTGGCAGTTATGGCACCCCTTCTATGGCAAAAAAGAAGCCCCTTTGGTGGGCTTCTTTTTGCTCCATGTGCAGGCCACAGCATCTGGTTGCTGCAGCCTTCTTCCAGGGTTGAAAGGGGCAGCATTGGGTCGCCCGTCTGTCGAGCCCCTGAGTCGCCATAAATCCAGTCTTTTTTTTCTTTCACAGAATTAATGTAAACTATTAATTTCTTGAGTTCAATATTTTGAGTCATTTCCCCCACTAAAATGCCTGAATATAGTCAATTGCAGGATCTGGTGGTACAGTAGTTGAATGCTAGTTTTGCAGCCACAACATTGTAAGTTTGATCCTAGAGGAAGGTTCTAAGGTCCATTTATCCTTCCATCCTTTTGTAGGTCAGTAAAATGAGTACCCAGATTGTTGGTGGCAAATGAATTACAGATTGCAAGCTCCTTAGGGAGTGCTAGTGCACTGATAACCAGTATAGAAATGTACTTGCTATTGCTACTTGCTATTGCTATCTTGGACAGTCCATAACTGGGCATCTTTAGATTTTGAATAACAATATATTTTCTTTCCAGTTCATTTCAGCTTCACATTTTATGATTTCTATATCTTATTTCCAAAGGTTTCTTTTTACTTGGAAGACAGTTCCTGAATGTGGAAGTTTTCAGGATGTAGCATTCTACCACCAACTTATCTTCTATTACTTTGATCTTTATCACTGTGGCCTCTGAGTTCCTATATTGTTAACCTTAGTCTGTGAGACTGTAGAGTAGACATGTCTCTCAGAACAGATTTCCCCAGTTTGGAAAATTAGCATTGTCTAAGAAGAAGAAGAGGCAATAATAAAAAAAAAAATAAATAAAAAATAAAAAATAAAATAAAATAAGGAATATAAAGATTTTCTGTGGATAGATGACTGGTTTACCTAAGATAGCTTTGTTGAATGTGAAAGGCTTAAACGGTCTGGGAAAAAGTTATAAAGTATTCCATTACCCAAAGAAACAGAAACTGGAAATTCTCTGTCTTCAAGAGACTAGAATTTAAAAAAAGGATGTGAGATATCTTAAAAATCCAAAGTTAGGAAATGAATTTGTCTTAGCATCTAATAATAAAAAGAAATGCATGGCATTATATATCAATGCTAAATATATTGCTCTTGAAGTGCTAAACAATATCTGTGGCCAATATGTAGGAGCTGAAATTGTTCTGGAGGGAGAAAGAGTTCAGCTATTAGGAATTTATGGCCCATTGGAGAAAAAAAGGATTTTTTTTTACTATTTTATTGAATAAATTGGAAAAATTGTCTTTTGACTCTTTTGTGATAATGGAAGATTGGAATGGGGTCACTGACTTGCAGCTCGATAGACATTTAGAAAAAAAAGATAAGACTCAACCAAGACAAACTCCCGAAACAGTTTTTTGAACTGAAATATTTTTTTCTGTCAAAGATATTTGGAGAGAAATACATGGTTGTATGAGAGAGTATACTTTGGGGGGGGGGGGGTCAGGCACCAGTCCTGGACAAGGCTGGACATGTTTTTTTACTTTGTCTCATTTAGTTTCAAGAGTCATAGATATCAAAATTAATACAAGACTGTTTTCCAATCATACATTGGTGGTATTGTCCCAGCAAACGAGATATAGAAAGTTCAGTTAGCGACTGAATGATTGGATGTTGACTAATGGAACGATAATTAAAGAAGCGAACCAATGTTTACAAAATTATTTTAAAGAAAACATGAAAGAAGGCTCCACACCAACTATGGTGTGGGAAGCCTCTAAGGCGGTTATGAGAGGGTTTTTTTATGAAGAAAAGTTGTGAGCTTAAGAAGGTCAGAACACAGAAATTAAAGAAATTACAAGATGATCTAAATAAAAAAGAAGAGAGTTTGAAATAGTCTCCAAACAGAAAAGATTTGATAAGAGAGATAAAAATATTACAACAGCAGATCTCTTTAAATTTAGCTGAGGAGATACAGAAAAACTAAAGTATGGCAAACAAAAATCTTTCAAAGGGGCAAATAAACTGGGGAAGTGGTTAGCCTATCAACTGAGCAGAGAGAAAACAAAAACAAACAAACAAATAGTCAGCTTAAAGGAAAATGAGTAGTTATATACGGAGCAAGACAAACTGAAAGATATTGTTCACTACTTTTATGGAACAGCTTATTTATATAGTTTATTTATATAATATTTTGAAAATAGTCCTGATCCTGCTACTACAACAAAAAGTGTCATCCAAAAGTAAAATAGATCTCTGAAATGATAGGGTGTACAAATGCATTGGCAGGATATGACAAGCTGATCCTGCCCATGGAACTGGGCTGTTCTCCTCAGCACTTACCTGGTGGTGCTGCCACTGCCTTCGCTAACTTACCCTTCACCACTGCATTGTTCTCCTTTCAGGCCCCATTGCATCCCATGCATCCCATAAGGGCAGAAATAGGGTGATTGGCTTGTGTCCAGGTACCCCTTCCAATATCACAGGCCATATTTGGGACAGTATGAGGTATAATTGTGGCTGTCTAAACTGCTGGCTGTCGTGGCACGGTTTCCAGGGTCACTTGGGCCAGGTTTGGGCCAGGTCCACCAAAATGGCATCCAGTTTAGCCATTCCTGATGGCCTGGGTTAACTGAACAGGACGACACCAGGCTGGAGGTGGGCAGGCCTTTTGGTGCATGCACACAGCCCTAAGGTCTTCTCTAAGGGGAAAATGCTTGGAATTAAAGTGCAGTCCTACACCATTCTTCCTTGCTGGTCTTGTCTTTTACTTATTTGGTTGCTGGTGCAGATTTTTAGCCTAACTTCTCCTGCTGCTCAAATTAATATTTTCTCTTATCCCACACCTCTTCTAGACTCTATCCTGTCAGTCTTTATTGTTTTAGGTAGTCTGCACATAAACCATATAGTGCTTTATAGGTTGTAACCAGCACCTTCAATTTTTCTTGGGAACTGACTAGTTGATGGTGTACATTTTACAACAAGGGAGTCAATGTTTCCCTGAACAAGCCCCACTGAGCTGTCTGGCTACAACTTTTTGAACATGAGGGTTTCTAATCAATTTCTAAAAGGAGCCCCAGGATCTCTCTCTCTCCCTCCCCCCCCTCCCCATATATCTATATAAATGAAATATACTTAATTATTAATATATTTCTAATTAAATCAAATTATTCTATATACAGTCTAATGCACAACTTCCTTTTAGTTTCTTTTCTCTTTTAAGTAGTATTACATTTTCTCTGTGATTTAGCTTTTCTTTTGAGACTTTTGTGATATATACATGATTTCACTAAATTGTTAATAAATTTTTAAAATAAATTTAGAAAACATAAACTGACCAGAAACACTTCTTTCTATTAATTAATTACTATTATAATTTACCATTGCCATTTTTACTATATTGTTTAAAATCCAAAGGAAAATATATTTTATGACATTTTATGATCAAGGGTGCAGACCATTTTATTTTTTAAAAATTTAATCTGTCCCAATAGAGTACCCCTCATGTCAGTGTCGATAATGTGTTGTTGTTTTTTCATATCCACTTGAAATCTCAATATTTTTCTATCCTCTCATCTTTGAAGGAATACTCTTGAATCATGTCCATTTATTGCATTGGAAGTGTTAGATCAGTTCACCTTTAAGGCTCTGGTTCCGCACTCGGCCCTGCTCCTTCCGTTCCGTGCTCAGAACGCACGGAAGGAACGCAGTGCGATAAACTTCATAAACTCAATAAATAAATTGACTCCACCCTCCATAACTGCCATCCGCCGGCCTGAGAGGAAGGAGATTCTGCCCTCCATAACTGCCATCCGCCGGTCTGAGAGGAAGGAGATTCTGCCCTCCATAACTGCCATCCGCCGGCCTGAGAGGAAGGAGATTCCACCCTCCATAACTGCCATCCACCAGCCTGAGAGGAAGGAGACTCCGCCCTCCATAACTGCCATCCACCGGCCTGAGAGGAAGGGACTCCGTCTCCATAACACTGCCATCCACCGGCTCTGGAGGAAGGAGACTCCGCCATCCATATAACTGCTCACCACAGGCCTGAGAGGAGGAGACTCCGTCCTCCATAACTGCATCCCACCAGCTTTATAGGAAGGATGACTCCGCCCTCCATAAATTGCCATCACCGGCATAGAGGAACGGAGACTCCGCCCTCCATAAATGCACGCGGCCTGAGAGGGAAGGAGATTCCACCCTCATAACTGGCCATCCGCTGGCCTTGCGAGGAAGGAGGCTTCCCCCCTCATAATGCCATCCCCGGCCTGAGAGGAAGGATGATCCACCCTCCCCTAAAATGCCATCGCCGGCCTGAGAGGACGGAGTTCCACCCTCCATATGCCATACGCTGGCCTGATAGGAAGGAGATTCCACCCTCCATAACTGCCATCCGCTGCCTGAGTGAGGAAGGAGATTCCACACTCCCTAAACTGCCATCCGCCGGCCTTCGAGCTGAGTAGGAAGGAGATTCCACCCCTCCATAAACTTCCATCGCCGGCCTGAGAGGAAGGGAGATTCACCTCCATAACTGCCATCCGCCGGTGCCTGAGAGGAAGGAGATGATTCCACCCTCCATAACTGCCATCGCCGGCCTGAGAGGAAGGAGATTCACCCTCCATAACTGCCATCCGCTGACCTGAGAGGAAGGAGCTTCTGCCCTCCATAACTGCTATCCGCGGCCTGAGAGTAAGGAGATTCTGCCTCATAACTGCCATCCGCGGCTGAGAGGAAGGAGACTCCGCCCTCCATAAACTTCCATCCGCCGGCCTGAGAGGAAGAGATTCCACCTCCATAAACTGACATTCCCGCCTGAGAGGAAGGAGATCTCCGCCCTCCCAACCTGCCATCCACCGGCTGAGCGGAAGGCGGACTCCGCCCCCTCCATAACCTGCCATCACCGATCTTAGAGGAAAAGGATGACTCTTGCCTCTCTAACTGCATCCTCCGGCCTGAGAGGAAGGAGACTAAGCCCTCATAAACTGCCATCCGCTGGCCTGAGAGTAAGGAGATTTCACCCTCCATAAACTGCCATCCGCTGGCCTGCGAGGAAGGAGATTCCCCCTCCATAACTGCCATCCCCAGCCTGAGAGAGGAAGGAGACTCCCGCCCCCATAACTGCCATCCACGGCTCTGATAGGAAGGAGACTCCGTCCTCCATAACTGCATCCACCGGCCTGAGGGAGGACGGAGACTCCGCCCTCCATAACTGCATCACCGGCCTCCTGATCTGAAGGAGACTCGTCCTCCATTAAACTGACATCCACAATTTGAGAGACGGAGACTCCGCCCCTCCCTACTGCCGCCACTGGCCTGAGCAGCGAAGGAGACTACGCCCTCCATAACTGCCATCCACCGGCCTGCCTTTGAGAGGGGGAAGAAGACTCCGCCCCCCATAACTGCCATCCACCGGGCTGAGAGGAATGAGATCCGCCCTCCATAAATGCCATCCACCGATCTGAGAGGAAGGAGGACTCTGCCTCTAAACTGCCATCCCACCGGCCTGAGTGCTGAGAGGAAGGAGACTCCGCCCCTTCATACTGCCATCCGCTGGCCTGAGCGGAAGGAGATTCCACCCTCCATAACTGCCATCCGCTGGCCTGAGAGGACGGAGATTCCACCCTCCATAACTGCCATTAACCAGCCTGCGAGGAAGGAGACTCCGCCCTCCATAACCTGCCATCCACCGAGCCTGAGAGAAGGGACTCCGTCCTCCATAAAAACCTGAATCCCCCGGCCTGAGAGGACGGAGACTCCGCCCTCCATACACTGCCATCACCGGGACTGAGAGGAAGGCGACTCGTCCTCAATAAACTGCCATCACCCGATTGGGGAAGGAGACTCTGCCCTCATAAACTGCCATCCACTGGCCTGAGAGGAAGGAGACTCCGCCCTCCATAACTGCATCCACCGGCCTGAGAGGAAGCGACTCCGCCCTCCATCACTGCCATCCACCGGTCCTGAGAGGACGGCGACTCCGCCCTCCCTCACTGCCATCCACCGGCTGAGAGGAAGGAGACTCCGCCCTCCATACCTGCCATCCGCTGGCCGAGAGGAGGCTATTCCAACCCTCCATAACTGCCATCCGCTGGCCTGAGAGGACGGAGATTCCACCCTCCATAACTGCATCCGCCGGCCTGAGAGGAAGAGATTCCACCCTCCTAAAAAAACTGCCCTCCCGGCCTGAAGCGAAGGAGCTTCCACCTCCAAACTTGCCATCCGCGTCTGGAGGCAAGGCGATTCACCCCTCCATCACTGCCCTCTCTGGCCTGAGAGGACGGAGCTTCCACCCTCCCTAACTTCCATCCGCCGGCCTGCGAGGAAGGAGATCTCACCCTCCCTAACTGCCATCGCCGGCCCTGAGTGAAGGAGATTCACCCTCCATACCTGCATCCGCCGGCCCTGAGAGGATGGAGATTCCACCCTCCATAAACTTGCCATCCGCCGGCCCTGCCTGAGAGGAAGGAGATTCCACCCTCCTATAACGCCATCCGCTGACCTGAGAGGAAGGGCTTCTGCCCTCCCATAATGCTATCCGCCGGCCCTGGAGGAAGGGAGATTCTGCCCTCCATAACTGCCATCCCGCCGGCTCTGAGAGGATTGGCGACTCCGCCTCCATAACTGCCATTCCGCCGGCCTGAGAGGGAAGGAAGATTCCCACCCTCATAACTGCCATCCCGCCTGGAGGAGGAAGGAGACTCCGCCCCTCCAAACTGCATCACACCGGCCTGAGAGGGAAGGAGACCTCGCCCTCCATACACTGCATCCAACCGCTCTGAGAGGAATGCGACTCTTGCCCTCTATTACCTGCCATCCACCGGCATGAGAGGAGGAAAGGGAGACTCCGCCTTCATACCTGCCATCCGGCGTGCCTGAGGGAAGGCGATTCCCCCCTCCATAACTTCCCTCCGCTGGGCCTGAAGGAAGGAGATTCCCACCCCCTAAACTGCCATCCACCAGCCTGAGGAGGAAGGAGACTCGCCCTCCATAATGCATCCACCGGCTGCGGGACGGAGACTCCGTCCTCCATTAACTGCCATCCACCGGCATCGAGAGGAAGGGGGGCGGGGGGGGAGACCCGCCCCTCCATCAAACTGCCACCACCGGCCTGAGAGGAAGGAGACTCAGTCACTCCCATAACTGCATCCACAAGCCAGCTGAGAGGAAGGAGATCAGCCCTCCATAAACTGCATTTCCACTGGCCAGGAAGGAGACTCTGCCCTCTATAACTGCCATCCACCGGCCTGAGAGGAAGGAGACTCCGCCCTCCATAACTGCCATCCACCGGCCTGAGAGGAAGGAGACTCCGCCCTCCATAACTGCCATCCACCGGCCTGAGAGGAAGGAGACTCCGCCCTCCATAACTGCCATCCACCAGCCTGAGAGGAAGGAGATTCCACCCTCCATAACTGCCATCCACCGGCCTGAGAGGGAGTTCACCAGGCAGGGCCAGCTCCATCAGGGCCAGCCTGGAAGAAGGAAGAGCCCTCCCTCCAATCCATCTGCCTTGGTCCAGGCCTCAGAGGAAGAGAAGAACCACTGGACTTGATCCCCTTTCCTCCACCATTCCCTTCTCCTTTTGTGTCGTGTCTTTTAGATTGTAAGCCTGAGGGCAGGGAACTGTCTGATTAAAAATAATAATTGTAAGCCGCCCTGAGAGCCATTAGGTCTGAAGGGCAGGATATAAATACCTAAATAAATAAATAAATAAATAAATAAATAAATTCAGTTTAATATTCTCTACCAGAGATAGCTCTGAATTTACTCTAGTATTTGACATTTTGGTTTTAAGCTGAAGTGCAGGAAAACAGACCATGTGTGAAGGTCACTGACATTTCATCAAACAGATTAAGCATTATAAAGTGTCAAGCAACATTGTGAGATTTTCATTTATTCATGTAAAGCATGTCTCATTATCAGATAGCTATTTTAGATTTTTAGATTAAGGAAAATGACTAAAATGCTGAATTAAAAAAGTAAGATGTAAAAAACAATTGTGTGGCTTTTATTAAAAAGGAATGTACATTAATGTGTTATAGACAGATATAATACAGGTCTGAGGAATTGTGATTGACACTGTCTAGAAATGGATGAGGGTAGAAACCATTAAAAATAATTGTAAAATCACATTTTGAGTTAGCTCAGTAATTGGTCAATTTTCTTGTACAATTGTTGGTGAAATTTGTAATAGCATATAGCTCTCTTCCTTTCATTGGAACAGCATGAAATATTGCTAAATTCATAACAACACAGAAAATAATAGAGACTCTATTATATAATAACAGTGATAAAACTAGAACACAATCTACAATACAGTAATAGCTTCTTGGCTTCTGGGTTTTTCCTTTTGCTTGCTGCAGATCATTATGTTACAGTGTTTTTATTGGAAACCCATATATACACTTTATCTTGGAGTTACTGGAATAGAGATTTTCACACAAAGACAATGTTTGTGACCAAATGTAGTCTTGTGAATGTAAACTTGAGTCTAGGTTAATGCACTGGATAAAATTGTTGACCTGTTTGGGAAAGATGCTCAAATCCCTGCTTGTCCATGAAGCTCACTGTGTGGCTTACAACAAATCACTGGATCAGTTAACATATAGCACAGATTTCCTGTAAGGGTAAAAAAAAAATACATGCTAGAAGCATAGGACATGTAATTTATACTGAATGAAAAATCTATCAGGAAATCTCATTCCAGGGAGCAAAGATCACCATGTGCTAAGTTTAAAAGTGGATGTCTCCTCCCAGAATAGTTTGATCATATTTCTGCCTGGTAGATTTTTTTATCTTTTAAAATAAGGTAGTAATAAATATCTGATACCATTAATGATCCTTGTTCTATATTCTACTTAGTAGAATAAGTGTAACAATAATCACATAATGAACCATCTGAGTTGTTCTGAGTCAACAAATACTGTCTTTAATTTTTCTTCCCATTTCACCTTGACCCATTCTAACTCAACAAGTAGCAATAATAATTATTCCACATCAGTTACTGAGCTCTGAATTATTCAAAATAATACAGAAAGAAAGAGGAGAATAACAATGGAGGAAGAGTTGGTGTCAATGATAAAAGAGCATAGCAACAACATTAGCCAATTTTGAATACTGTTGTTGAACGATAACTTTCTGTAAGCTTTCTTTGGGCCTAACAACCACAGCCTAATTTTAACACTATGGAAGCTTAAGTTTCTCAACTCATCTTAAATAAATAATATAATATATTTATTTGTATCCCACCTCTCCCATTAAGGATCGAGGCAGGTAACAACAAAAGAAAAATGTAAATACAATTTCACAATAATAATAACAAAAAATAACAAAAATCTCCGAAACTCCCCCCTCCCACTCTTCTACTCTCCCTCCTGTCAATAGAAAAGCTGAGATGGGTCTGTATTAATAATCCAGAGTGAATATACAATGTAGAAATAATAGTTTGATACATTTTAACTGCCATGACTCTATCCTACAGAATCTTGGGATTTTTAGTTTTTATTAGGCACTAGCAGTCTTGCGGGGGAATGCTAAAGATCTTGTGAAACTACAAATCCAAGGATTCCATAGGATGGAGCCACCGCATTATTTCTGTAGTGTTCTTAAACCTTAGGAACTGGTTAAGGAATTTGATTTAGATATCCAAAATGTCTTCAATCAGCCTTAACAAACTGAACAACTTCCATGGAGAAATAGTTTTAGTAATCTTCTAATAGTTAACTTTTTAGCATAAGGTGAATATAAACAAGCTGTTCTTATTTTATTTCTCTCCCAATGACACTGGGCTTTTGTCTCCATGCTTTCCTGATCCATCAGGCTTACTTTGAATACCAGAACACAGCTGGAGTACAAACAATATTTGGCTGAGGGAACAGTAGTCACAGAGGCTGGATGGGGACGTGTATAGGGGAAGACCTGGGGAAAAAAGCCTTGGCAGGGTCACATGAAGAGCTAATTTGCTTCCATAATCTTAGTCCTACCTCTTCCATTATAATACACCACCTGTAGAAATTGAAATATTTTTTCCACAAATATTTTGTAGAGAATCAAACAATAGACTGAAAAGGCAGACTGAAAAGACTATCAGTATTAAGAGGAGAAAATCCTTATATGTATCATACAGTATTTTTGTAACATATAATTTTTCTCTGTCTTATTAATTATATTCAGATGACAAAACAATTATGATAATAGAAGGTGTAATTACATGTTCAGTGACTATATAACAAGACTGAAGCTCAGACAAATTTGAGAAATATACCCATTTCTGCTCATAAAAACAATACCATTGAGTTTTCTTTCCAGTAGTAAATCTGTCTAATAATTTAGAGATCCAGAAAATATTACTCTGTTACTCCTAACATTTTATGAGGTGGAGTAATAGTGTGAAAGAAAGTATCTGTATCCTTTAGCAAATAATTTTCAATATGGCTTGACTTATTGCCTTTGAAAATATTGTCAGTTAAGAATTCATAATTTTACTCATTAATTTTATTTACTTTTCTTTATGGATAAGATGTACAGTGAATGAATACATGACAACAGGGGAGGTAACATAACTCAGGTACCTGTTGAAAATACTTCAGTGCATTATTGTTCAAGATGGAGTTTTCTGTTTCAGATACTGATAGGACATAGAGAGGTGTGGTATGCATTTGAGTAGCAGAAGTACCAGTTGTATTCCAAAGAAAAATGATGCATTTGGCTAACATTACTGAGTTAAAAGGGCGTATCCATGTTATTAACAAGGCCTGTTCACAGATAATAACAAACTGAGCTAGTCCTTGTTCAGAAGATATTTGTATACCAGCTGAAGCTGAGAATAGAAACAGCTGATACAATCACAATTTCTTCTACATCTGTATCCCCAGATTTTGACTCTAGCCAAATTCAGGTCTTAGGTTTGTTTGTATTTCGACAATGAGTTGAAGAGAATGTGTGTCTTGACACCATGCCTGACAAACCAAGCTTCCCTTACTTACTGCAAAGATATGAAGGGTGATTCTGTTCTAATCTGGCTGGACTGTGTATCATAGAATTTGGAATCTGGTGATTTATTTAGAATTTTGTGCTATAACTGTCTTGGCCAATTGTTCAGGAGATGGCACTAGAGCTCTCTAGCAGAGTTGGGTTCCAAATCCCATCAGCTGGGATCTGGATTCCCAGTATAATTAATGGAGAGGTGTGGTATGAGTTTGAGTACAAAAACATTTGAAAGGTGATAGTTTTACACTCCTGAATTAATGGACGATAGATTACGTCATGAAATGAAATTCCTGTCAACTTCTTTCTGATTTTTGTATTTTTGCATTATTGCATTATTTACCCATATCTACATTACTACTAGAAAATTATATGTTCTCTTTGGTCGTCTGCACATGGAAATCAGATATAATGCTGAAGTGTAACAGTTCGAAGGATTCCCTGCTGTAGGACATATCAATGAGGTCAGTCCAGAATGTTTTGAAATTGCTAGACAAAACAGAGTGTATGTTTAAATAGATAGAAATAACTCAGTGGAAAAGATGGATTGCTTTTTTTTAATGTTGAAAGCAAAAAAGGAGTATTTTGCCGTAGCAGAACAGACAGATTGTGAAGTAGTTGAGGCACCTTCCTGGGCTTCAGGAGTCAGCACCTTTCTGCCCTCTCACTGTCAAACTCAAATAAAAATGCTCTGAAATCAGATTAGATATCGATTACTAAAATAGCACGGGTTAAGATGCTTTATTTTCCTGCTAGACCTGCAAATTTAGAATTCTGATTTTACTTAAATGGACTGTGTAGTGTTAGGTTGGCTGGTCTTCAGATACCTTGTCAAATTGCTAACCCATTAACTGTTCATAGCAAACAAGATGGAGTGGTTAATTTCATTTCTCACTCTTTTGTCAGGCATGAAATATCAGCTTGAAGTTAAAATGCTTCCTACCCTGAGGTAACTCACTGACAACAAACAACCCAGTTGACAGAGAATGTGACACAGTAATTGCTTCTCCTCGAAAAGATGTTGGGGGGTGGGGTCAGGGATCTTTCCATTTGTAAAGCATCATGAACCATGACATTGCCATAAGATTACTTTTATTATTAAGTACTAAATGGTTATGATGATTCCCAGCCACTCCCTCCAACATCTGTCCATGTGAGACATATAAGAAGAAACCTCCTGAGCAAAAGAGAAAAACCAAACAACTCAACCACCATGGATTTGATAAATGATAGAGGAAAATTCCTTTCTGGACTACCAATTAAATCAGCAACAATGAGCAGAACAACAACAACAACAAGAAGTCAAATTTTGAGTGTAGAGGTGGATAGCTGAAGATATCTGGCAAAGATCTATCAAATATAGCAACAATTGCCTGCCTATTAACATTTTCATTCTCAAATCACCACACTTAGACAGTCAAAGAAAAAAGATTCATTTTAAACTTGGTGGCAAAGAATCAGTTCCTCTTTCCTCCTTATGTATTTTAGTTCTTAATCCCCTTTTCCCATCAGCACCACACAGAATGACAATGAATGTTTTGAGCTGCAAGTTCTTGGTGACTAAAACCTGTCTTTTAAGGGCCCTGTGTTATTACCCCCCCTTCCCTTACATAAGAATCTAAAGCTATCTCCTGAAGAAAAGGGACTCTTCTCTTTCAAAGGAAGAGAAGTACAGCAAGTGAGAAGAGTTAGGAAACAGAAACCTAGTTGCCAAGAAAGGATCTGTAGCAGTCATTTTTCTTGTCACAGT
Source organism: Sceloporus undulatus (assembly GCF_019175285.1). Taxonomy (NCBI): domain Eukaryota; kingdom Metazoa; phylum Chordata; class Lepidosauria; order Squamata; family Phrynosomatidae; genus Sceloporus; species Sceloporus undulatus. The sequence goes on along the minus strand of NC_056524.1, from coordinate 61,210,041 downwards.
ACATCAGAAGAAACTCAGTGGATGACCTCTCTCCTGAACATATCTGTATAGACTTTACCAGTTGCTTTGTAATGTACTGAAAGAAACACTTCAGGTTAGTTTTTCTTAAAGAGAGTGCTGTTGTTGCAAGTCATCACTATGATGACAAATTTAATGTGTGAAGTGACTAGTTGTAACTTGTGAAATTACGAATGAACAAAAGACCTGTCCAGGTGTTCTGAATACAGACTATAATAAACCTGCAGGGAGGCTGAGTGGTCTAGAACTATCCACTACTTCTGTATTTCTGTCATTCTACTTATGTGGGGAGCAACCCTTGGGGGGAAAATAACCTCCTCTCTGCATAGTATTCAGTGCATTGGATTTCCAGCATTCTGAATGCCACAAAGAACCTCTTTTATTTGGAGATGCTCTCCATGGTATTCACAATGCCAGAAAATCAGTGTCCTAAATCTCATGGAATCAGTGTTTGGAACTGTACTGGGGAACACTTGAGAAAGTTGATCATTATGTAATAGAAACAGTGCAAAAAAGCAGGAGGCTGTGAGGTGTTACAAACTGCCGCTTTGCAGGCGGTCTGCCGGCACTGCTTTTTGCTCCGCGAGGGAGTCGCAGCATACAAACCGCGCGACTCCCTCGCGGAGCAAAAAAGAAGCTCCAAAATGGAGCTTCTTCCTGCGGCGCCGTTATGACGTCACGAGGCGCCCATGGCACACCCACAACGTCATAACCGCCGCGAACCATCTGGACGCTATGCGTCCAAGACGTAAACATGGCGGCGGCCGTGTGGAACGGCCGCTGCCATTTGTCACGGACTGAGTCCATGATAGGGAAAGGGGCGTCTAGAAGAGACGCCCCTTTTTTAAAATGGGACGTCCTGAGGACGTCCGAAAAGGCGGTCTATAACCAGCCTGTGTTTTCCCTCCTCACATGTTTAATCTACAGTCATAACATTTAAACATGGCTAGTATCATTTCAAAAAACCCTAAAATTGTTTCACCGAATATTGATACCAAATATACTGTGTTCAGACATAGGGGGCAGAAGGGAAGAAAGATGGAAAATTTAACTCACCTGATTAAGTTAGATGAATGCAGAGCAATCTGATCTGTTACTCAAAGAGGAACATTCAGCATTTTACATTTGAATCATTTTGTTCCTAATAGTTTAAAATTCATCTTTCTCTGTAATTTATTTTCCTTGGGTGGGAGTTCTTTCTTTTCCTTGAGAAAATGAGCTTGTTGTTGCTTTTAAATCTCCCCCCATACCTAGCCTTGTCTATTTACAATCTAAGAAATCATAATCAGAAGCTTGCTAACTAATGCAAAACTAAAGCTTTATAAGAAAGCTTTGAAATCGTAGGAATTTACTTTTGTAATTAAGCCTGATTATTGAAAAAACCTAAACAAAATGAATAGTTAGAAGAATATGAGTAAATAAAATGACAACAGAAGCATTTTTCAGTGCCAGTGGATACAAATATGTTAGAAATAATGCAGTCAGTAATCACTATGAACTTTCTTGATCAAGTATTTACTTATCTGCAATCTTCAATCCACTCACTGTAGACTAGACTCATTTAAATCAGCAGCATCAAAAAAATCTAATAGCTGGGGCAGGCTGCAACCATTTTATTGTAGGCAGAATCCTTAGGGCACAGATGATTAAAAAAAAAGTATACATTTCTTTTAAGCTTTGAACTTTGTTCTACACCATAGTGAACCAGTTTAGATAACACTATTGTGTTGTGAGGGAAAGAGACTCTGAGGCACTGTTGCAGTTACCAAGGAATTCACTTACTAAGTTGGATAGGTTTTCCACACAGAAAACAAATTCTATTAACTATTAAATAATGTAAGGAAAAAATCAAGAAAAAAAGAGAAAAGATCCGGATAGATTATCTAGTTCTACATCTCTTGCAAGAACATATATTTTTGCATAACAAATGTGGGGAAAGGGTTCAGAAACAAAGATTTATTTATTTACTTAGCACAAAAAGCACCAGGTTCTTCACAGAAAAGCTTCATGTGTTTCTGGAAACTTGAAGAAATAGGACAAAACCTACTGCAGAGTCAACTCATCACTATGGGGCTGTACAAACTGCCCATTCAGAGGAGGCTGTATGCCGCCCCTGAATGGGCTGGGTTGGGGATGCGGCAACCGCCCACCATGCCACCAACCCACTGGAAAAAAGGGGCTTCTTTTCCCGGCGCTACAGGGGTGCCATAAGGGCCATGGCATTTATTTATTTATGGTATTTATACTCTATCTAGGTGCTGCGCATGAGTGACATCATCATAGTGTGTGCTGTCTGTACAGGTGTGTGCCAAGATGGCACCCAGGGCACACGGTAGGGTTTCTGATCATGTAAATGCTCAACCCCAGCTCAACCCTAGTTTGGGCCCACTTTGTGCCAGCCTGTCCAGGCCTTAAACTGAATATAAGTCAGCCCTCCATACCCATGTTTTTTGCATTCACAGATTCAACCATCCATGGCTTGAAAATATTAATAAATACCCATGCACATGCACATGCACATCCACTAGCACATACTAGTTATTCAAGCTGTATTTTTTTTTAAAAAAAATAATATTCTATCTATGGAAACTATCTTTACTGGTTATAAAATAGTGATGTAAAGCAGAAACTTAAATCTCCTGAAAACAAAGAACCTTCCCTATTCTTTTTGTTTTTTGCACATATCTCTCACACAGGCTATTAAGTAAAATTAAACTGTGAAATAGATTAACCTCTGTAAATCTTGGCACTTTTCTACTGGCACCATGATGTCTGGCAGGAGTCAAGAGATAGTAGATAAATCCCATTTACAAATGGCAGCTGCTATACGCAAATTTCCCACCTCCTGTTGGCAAACATATGAGATGGCCTTTCTGCCAACCCTTCCATTCAGGTTCACTTTGAATTATGCAATTCTGCCAGTTCTTCTAATTAAGAATTTTACCCTGAACATTGAAAATGTTCTCTGACTCCAGAACAATGACTTCTTGGACTTGGCACTATTTATTATTTATTTTATTAAAAAAGAAAAAGAAAAAAACTAGAAAAGGAGAAAGGAAAAGGTAAAAACTTTTAATTTGTCTTGAAATATGTAAGTAATAAAGTCACATTTCAGTTATTCATAATTGCATATAACCCTCTGACATCATACCTCCACTGTGAGATGTCTCTTCCAGCTCTATGATTCTATGACTGTCAGGTTGTACAGACCGGCATTATACATTGGCCTCAGGGCAGAGTGGGGGCGTGGTGTCCACACAACACACATCCTCATGCTGGCGTAACGCCGTTGTCACACTGTGCACCCTGGGCACACGGCAGGCAGCATCACGGCACTCTTTTGGCACCATGTCCGAATGTCATGGCACCAAAAGGAGTGTCAGAAGGTGCCACCGCAGCAAAGGTGCTCTTTCCACACACAAAAAGGAGCCACTTTTTGCAGCTCCTTTTTGTGCCACAGAAATTCCAGATCGGGGCTGCGGCATGCAGTTGCCACAGTCCTAATCTGGCTCTGAAAAGGGTGGCTGCAGGCCACCCCTTAGGGACAGTTTGTTACCTCTAAATTAGGAAGGTCATGGGTCTGAATATATAGGACCTAAGCAAAACAGTGGAGGATAAAGAAGCTTGGAGATGTCTCATACACAGGATTGCCATAAGTCATAGGTCAATAGTTAATAATAACAACAATCATGAGGGTTTGTTTTTTTTTACTTCATCAGCATCTCTTTTTGTTACAGAAATCACAGAGAACTATAGCTAGTGTTGCTGTAGTGGGCAGGGTGGGTCAAAGTAGAAGAATTCAGCATATGGGAATGAAAATATTCCATTGTATTTTGGGAAACCTATGATGCTGAGAGGGAGAAGTGACGTATGAAGGTTGTCAGTGGGTTGCCCCATTCAGGTCATTGAAATTTTCAGTGGCTTCCAGAAATGCAAATAACACCCTATAACTATGAGCTACTCTAACCACAAAGTTAACCTTATTGCTAAAACTCAGTATATTGTCTCTAACAGCAGTAGTCAGGGTGTGCTGCTCTTTTATAATTTTGAAAAGAGCAAAAAACTAAGTCCACTCTGGAGCTAGCATAGTTATTGTCCTCCCTGGCAGTAGGAGACAGGAAAATTAGAATGATAATCAGTGACCAATAAATTGTAGAGCCACAGAAGTCACTCTACCCCTCCTCTGTCCTGGCACTCATGAGCCCAACAGAGCATGGAGTTTGGCAGTTGTTCTGCAAGAATTCCTGTCCCTCCTATCCTCATTATGGGTAGATAACATGTATCAAGACATGTACATTGGAGTAATCTTTAATGACATCTACTGCTACAATATTTGTTATAAATGATACTTCTTAGTTTGTAGTTACACACTGGGCTTATATAATGTTTACAATGATGGCATCAAGGGAATAAAATGATTATTGTTCCTAACCTTAGAGAAAGCTAATAAGAAAATAATGTTTTCTGCACAAAGATGCTGTTTCTGCATAGAAAATTATTTTTAACCAAAGATCCATATGCAAATGATGCACAGAATGAGTCCCAAACTGCTCAGATTCTTGTCACTCATGTTTTTTCCTTGTCAGAGAAACATATGTGTGTGCTTATTATTTTTCAAATATTAATGAATATTCTTTCTAGCTCCAGTGTCTCAAAACATTTTATCTACACCTACCATCAGTCCCTGAGAATCATGGTCAATTCAGGTATGACAGATTTAGGTCAAATAACCTACTCTTGTCAAGTAACTTTCATTCCACTGCTCCAGAGCAAACATATTTTCTGCTACTCTGCTGTTCTGTATTTCAGGACACAAACCAATGGATTCAAAATGCAGGAAAAGAGATACTACCCAAAAATAGGAATAATTTTCTGGTGGTATTTGAAAGGGGAAAACACTGCCATGAAGCATAGTAGATTCTCCTTCTTCTAAGGTTTTTAAACAAAAGTTGTATGGACATCTCTTAGGAGTGCTTTAGCTGTATTTTTCTGCATGATTAGACATTAGACACAATGACCCTTGGAGTCCCTTCCAATTATATGATTCTATGAAAATAGTCTGAGGCACTTGAGTCAGGAAAGAATTATCAGTAACATTGGTGGGCAATCGTAAGGACCAGTTTTCTTCTGGGGGTTGAACAGACCACTTAAAAGGCCTATAGACATGTATATATGTTTGCATATACACCAGAAGAGACCACATCTGGTTTCAAAAAGGTATTTTTTTTAATGTTAAACAGTCTAGAGGAGGACTGTTGCTTCTGGAGGCTTCCAGGACAGGTAATTCTGCTTCCTCCCAACCCTTAGGAGCAAAAATAGAGTCTGGTGCATCAAGGACTACAAAATTGGTCCTGGAAGGCATGTGGCCCTTTGCTGTTCCCTGATTTAGCTAACAAATAGTCTCCCACACACCTACTACTCTGAACTTCTTTGAAATATTGGAGACGCAACAAATTGAACCAGGGAGATTCTGCATACAGAGCAGTTGAATCTTAGCAGATTACTGTATGCAAAAACATTGTGTATTCCAATCCATAAGCAACCTACACATGCTCTAGGCATTTGGACATAGTGATTAGAGAAACCCATGTTTTTCTTCTCGTTCATTGAGAGCTTGAGGAAAACTTTTAAAAAAAATATTAGTTCCACAAATCCCCCTTTCAAAGGGTGATTTCTTCTCTCCCTTTCAGCAACTAGCGAAATATTTTTCACAGATTTCTCTGAATGACAATAAAAGACAAGTCGAATAATTACGCTAATTACTTTGCATTTCAAACTCAATTACCATGTCAAAAGGAAGTTTGGTAGATGTTTAAAGAACTTAAAAAAACTATGCTTAAAAAAACCTGAAGGCACACACACAAAAGGGGAAAAAAGCCCAGTCTCAACAAATAAACAGTCCCAACAAGAAATGCTAGAGTTGAGGGGATCCTCAAGGACCATCCAGTCCAACCCCCTTCTGCTATGAAGTAATACATAGGAATACATGGCATACTAGAGGACATGTATTATTATTATTATTATTATTATTATTATTATTATTATTATTATTAACCTTTATTTATAAAGCACTGCAAATTTACACAGCGCTGTACATACAAACTTTTAAATCGGACGGTTCCCTGCCGTCAAGCTTACAATCTAACAAGACACAACACAAAAGGAGAAGGGAGTGGTGGTGGAGAAGGGACCGCTCTAGTAGCATGTCCTAGAGGACATGTAGTCTGACCCCTGTTCAACATCAGGGTGGCACTGGAAGATGAGACAAACCGAGGGTTTTCTTGGCATAAAGAGGAGTTTTGCCATGGGATGCCCCTAAAGCTGAGACAGTGTGACCCACCAGGGACGTAGCCAGGATTTTGGGAAGGGGGAGGTCAAGACTAAGTGCCACCATTTTGAGAGGCTAAGAGCCCCCCCCCAAGACACAAAAAGAGGGTCAAGAGTTTACCCTTGACACCTCGATGGCACCACTTTAACTTCCGTTATGGCTTCGTGCTATGGAATCTTGGGATCTGTAGTGTTGAGGACCTGTTGAGTCATCTGTCAGGTGCCACAACAAACTACAAATCCCAGCATTTCACAACATGGAGCCAAGGGCAGTTAAAGTGGCCAAACTGGATTATTTTTTCAGTGCAGATGCAAACTGAGTCCTTCCTCTGAAGGTGTTTACATCAGGTAAATTCAGCTCGATAAAGCAAAGTGCAGCTGCTCGAGCAATGAGCGGCAGCCACTCTGTTCATGCTGAGAGGCACTCTGCTCATGCTTTGAGACACTGTATTCCAACTTCTGAGCTAAGAACCCAGGCTGCATCCACACAACATTTCATTCCCATTTCCAAGAGGGATTTTTAATTTTAAGACACACACACACACTTTTTAATTCCAAGACTTATCTATCTATCATCTATCTATCTATCTATCTATCTATCTATCTATCTATCTATCTATCTATCTATCTATCATAATTTTTAATTCCAAGCCATTATACGTTCCTTTCTTTTTATAATAAACAAACCCCTTTAAGAGAATCCTATTTTGGGAGAAAGGGAGGGTATAAAATCAATCAATAAAAAATTATAGTGCAATAGTCCATCGGTGCATGGCTTGCATTATAAGACTTTATACCTTTATACATTTAAAAACAATTAAAATCACAGTAGGCTCAGAGTGCTATAGAATCATGGAATCATAGAGTTGGAAGAGACCCCAAGGGCCATGCAGTCCAACCCCATTCTGCCATGCAGGAACTTCCAGTCAAAGCATCCTCAACAAATTATGTAATGGAGGTGTCCATCTACATTGTAGAAAGATATACTATAGCCTTATTAGACTGCAGTTCCCAGCAGTCTGTGGTGCTCCTCTTTTTTGTTGTTGCAAAAATCCAGAAATGACTGTTTTTGAAAACATGAGTCCATTCTCAGGAGAAATGTCCAGAGTAGAGTCTGAGTCTCCTTTCTCTGGACTTCTGAAACCTAATTATCAGCTCAGTGTGCAGAAGCACAACATTATTTTAAAAATATTGTGCATTAAATTACCTTCAGTCTATGTCTATGAGATGCATATGAGACATACATGGATCCCATCTCCCAGTATATCCCATTAGACATACTGTATAAAAATATACCAAACTCTGAAAAACTCCAAAATCCAAAATACATCTAGTCCTCAGCATTTTGGGTAAGGGATATTATTATTATTATTATTATTATTATTGCATGACCTTAGCATCACCATGGGAGAGGTGCAGAGAGAGAGAGTTGGTCATGTCCTGCCTCTGAGGCTGAGAGAATGTGACCCTCACAAAAGAGAATGTGGGAGAATGAGGATCTGCTGAACTTTTCCCCTGCCATTCGCTTCTCCTTTTGTCTCTTGTCCCTTTAGATTGCAAGCCTGAGGGCAGGGAAATATCTAGTAATTTGTAAGCTGCTCTGATAGCCTTTTGGCTGAAGAGCTGGGCAAATGTATTGAGTATTATTATTAGTATGAGTATTATTATTGGCAAGGAGAGTTGCAGAATTTCCAGGAAGGAGAGAGTGTGACTAACCCAATGTCACTCTGTGGATTTACATGGCTGAGCTGGGATCCTCCCAGTTCACCATAGAAATTCACTGGCTGACCTTGGGCAAGTCACATCCTCTCAGCTTCAACTCTAACTCTCCTGGCATGCAAGGCTTGTTGGGGGGGCAGTGCCTCCCTTTGAGGCTGAGAGAATGTGTCTTGGCCAAGGTGGGCATCCAAACCCTGGGATATAAGAAAATAACAACAACAACAACAACAACAACAAAACAATATCTGGGTATTGTAGTTTTGTGAGACACTTAGCCTTCTTTGTCAGAGAGCTCTGGTGGCACAACATACTACAAATCCCAGGATTTTCCATAGCATTAAAGTATTGTCGAACTGGATTATTTCTGCAGTGTGCAGCCTTATTAGACTGCAGTTCCCAGCAGTCTGTGGTGCTATCAGAGCAGCTTACAAATTGTTAGACATTTCCCTGCCCTCTCTCTCTGCACATCTCCCATGGTGATGCTAAGGTCATGCAATAATAATAATATTTAATTGGCAAGGAGAGTGCACATTCTCTCAGCCTCAGAGGCAGTGCATGACAAACCTCTCTCTCCAGCTCTCTCAAGGTGATGCTAAGGCAAACCTACATTTATTTTGCATTTTGTGTGTGTGTGTGTGTATGTGTTTGTGTGTATAATTGGCAAGGAGAGTTCAAAATATCCATGAATAAGAGAACGTGATGTATCCAAAAATGGGGTTGGATGAGATGATCCAATGCTAAAATTTCACCCTTCTTCTCTTCTGTGAGAATTTGAATGTCAGAGCATGGCATAAAGGGCAGAAGGCCTCACCTTTTGTGTTCTCTTTTGTTTTTCAAAGCAAAGCTGTTGAGCA
>NC_056524.1:61188242-61201113 GCF_019175285.1 Sceloporus undulatus | reverse complement strand
AAGTTGGAGGGGGAATCACCCTAACAAAGGAAATAGCCTCTGGTAAAACCCAGGACGAATGGTAGCTTTTCTTACGCAAAATACGCAAATCCTGGCCATCCAAGTCAGCTGAAAGTTTCGTCTCTTCCCTTTATTTCGAAATGATTGAAAATCAAAATTCTTACTCATGATCAAGAAGTGCTCAGAATTTCTTCTCTCTAAAATGTTATCAAAATTGTCGAATTAGGCATATTTCTACTAAGGAGATTCTACAGGGGAAGGAGAGATCGATGCTTAATACCTATCTCTCCTTCCTGTCCCTCTCCTAACCAAAGGGACCTGAGGGTCACTCCAACCATACCACAAACCCTGACTCTGCTCCTGTGCAATGCCAGGTCCATTAAGAACAAGTCCCACATCATTTATGATCTAATTGAGGATAACAACTGCGACCTGGCTTGCATAACTGAGACCTGGCTTGGGCCTGGAGGGGAAGCTGTGTGGGCCCAGGCCCTACCAGCCGGGTACTCAGTGAAGGACCAGACCAGGTTAGGTGGGCGGGGGGGGGGTGTCGCCTTGATCCATAAGAACACCTTGTCTCTTTCCAGGAACCATGTTCGTCAAACTTCCTACATCGAGTGTATTTACCTGACCCTGAAGGCCAGAGACAGTCTAGGGATTCTGTTGGTGTACCGGCCACCTCGTGCGCTAACAGACTCCCTTAACGAACTGACACAGCTGGTCTCGGAGGTTTTGTTGGAGTCCCCCAGGCTTCTTGTCCTGGGGGACGTCAACATTCCCTTCGCGGCCAGCTACGTTCCATCCGGTGCGGTTCGTGAATTCATGGATACCATGACTTCCATGGGCCTGTCTCAACTGGTCGCGGGTCCAACGCATTCTGCGGGTAATATGCTCGATTTGGTCCTTTGTACGAGCATGGAAAATCCGTGGGCGGAAATAACTAATATTTCCCCCCTGTCATGGACGGATCACTTCCTGGTAGAGGCTGTGATCAAGACTTCTACCCAGACCCCTCCCGGAGGTGGCGGACCTATTAGAATGGTCCACCCTCAAAGGCTGATGGAACCCAATAGGTTCCAGGAAGCCCTAGAGGGGCTTATGGTTGGAAATGACGGCGATTCTGTTGATGCCCTGACCGGTATCTGGGATACCGGTCTATCTAAGGCTATACACAGTATCGCTCCCAAGCGCCCTCTCAGGCCTGCTTCCAAACGTAAGCCCTGGTATACGGAAGATCTCCGGGCAAGGAAGCGGGTGCTGCGACGGCTAGAGCACCGCTGGCGGAAACACCAGCGCTTATCCGACAAGACTCTCCTAGACCACCTTTTGGAGGACTATGGAGAGGCGATTCGTGCAGCTAAGAACTCGTTCTATGCTGCACGTGTCGCGTCCGCGGAGTCACGTCCGGCAGAGTTGTTCAGGGTAGTGAGGGAGCTAACTCAGCTCCCTCCTGCCCTGAACCAGATCCTTGAACCTTCTAAGGCCTGCTGTGACCAATTTAACAACTTCTTCACGGATAAAATCTCTCGGATAAGCGAAGGTCTTGAGGCCAGCCTTAGAGCAGAACCTAGAGTAGAGGTATCCAGGGCATCCGTGAACTTGGTTAGTCTGGATCAGTTTCAGTCTGTCAGTACCGAGGATGTGGACAAGATCCTTCGAAGTGTTAGGAAGACAACATGCCCTCTCGATCCCTGTCCCTCATGGCTAGCGGCACAGGGGGGCCCGGCTGTAACCTTGTTGCTACAGCAGATTATTAACACCTCATTGAGGGATGGGCAATTTCCAACAAATTTGAAATTGGCCATAGTAAAACCCCTATTAAAAAAGCCCTCCCTCGACCCCCTGTTGCATAACAATTATCGGCCATTTCGCTATTGCCATTTCTGGGGAAGGTGATCGAGCGGGCGGTTGCAATCCAACTTCAATCGATCTTGGATGAAACGGAATATCTAGACCCATTTCAAACCGGCTTTCGGGCAGGTTACAGGGTTGAGACTGCTATGGTCGCCTTGGTCGATGATCTCCGTCTGGGCATGGACAGGGGAAGCGTGTCCCTGTTAGTGCTCTTGGACATCTCAGCGGCTTTCGATACCATAGACCATGGTATCCTTCTGGGGCGCCTGGCAGAGGTGGGAATCGGGGGCACTGCGCTCCAGTGGTTCCGTTCCTACCTCTCCGGGAGGTCCCAGATGGTGCAGCTGGGAGACGTGTGCTCCGACGAGAGGCCCCTTAAAACTGGGGTCCCTCAAGGAGCCATTCTGTCTCCCATGCTTGTTAACATTACATGAACCGCTGGGAGAGTCATACCGAGACATGGGGCGGTGTTATCACAGTACGCTGATGACACCCAAATAGTCTTCTCTATGTCTCCGACTGATGCAGTGACCGGGATTGGCGTCTCTCCTCTCGTGGCCTGTCTGGAGTCGGTAATGGGCTGGATGAGGGACAACAGACTCAGCCTGAATCCAGAGAAGACGGAAGTACTGGTGATAGGTTCCCCCGGTCCGGGGTTGGCAGTGGTTCCACCTGTCCTGAACGGAATCACGCTTTCCGTGAAGGACTCTGTACGCAGCTTGGGGGTGCTCCTGGACTCGTCGCTCCACCTTACATCTCAGGTGGATGCGACGGTCAGGAGCACCTGTTATCAGCTTCGGCTGATACGCCAGCTGCGTCCCTACCTTGACCGGGGAGACCTTGAAACTGTTGTACACGCCCTGGTAACCTCTCGTTTGGATTTCTGCAATGCGCTCTACATGGGGCAACCCTTGTACCATACCCGGAAGCTGCAACTTGTGCAGAATATGGCAGCCCGTCTGGTCACTGGCACTGCCAGGGCCAGTCATATAACTCCAGTCCTTAAAGACTTACATTGGCTGCCTAGGCGCTTCCGGGCGCAATACAAGGTGTTGGTTATTACCTATAAAGCCCTAAATGGCTTGGGCCCAGGGTACCTGGAGGACCGCCTCTCTCTGTACAATCCGCCCCGCGCACTTCGATCTTCAGGGCAGCTATTGTTAAGAGTTCCAGAGGTGAAATATAATTCCACCTCTAGGAGGGCTTTCTCCATCTCAGCCCCCAACCTCTGGAACGCGCTGCCCTTTGAGCTCCGCTCAGCCACCTCCCTACCTCAATTCAGGAAGGGGTTAAAAACCCACTTCTTCGAACAAGCTTACCCAGACCAGTAATTCTTCCCCCCCCCATGTCATGTCAGCATTTTTTGCCAACATGTTATCTCTATTATTTTTATTGAACTGTTTTTTACTGTTTATAATGTATTTTATTGATCTGTATAATTGTATTTTTACCTCTTGTTGTTCACCGCCCTGATTTCTTAGAAGGGCGGTATATAAATAAAATTTTATTATTATTATATTATTATAATTTTCGAATTTTGGAGAATATTCTTTACATCCCTATTTGGACACCTTCCCTTAAATACTGCTTCTTTCCTGTGCACAGTTTTGCTGTAGCAAATATAGGGACAGAAAAACTTGTAGCTGGTGACTGAATCAGTTCCCATATAATTTACACTGTTGGATAGAAAATTATATGTCGCGTTATTATTTTCTAAGCCTTTAAATGGGATATTTACTAAATGATGCTTTTTATTGTATTGTAAGTGTTAAGCCCAAATGTGCACCTTGTAATCAGATGTTTTAACACATCTCTATAATCTCCAGGTAAGTACTTTTTGACCTGAGTGAGAATTAATGATTATAGGTATTATAATTTTTATATGAAATTAGATCAAGAACCTATTAGAATGACACTGATGTTGAATGTCTCAAGACATATAAAGCTTCTAAATGGAAACAATTTAAATATTTAACAAATTCTAATTCGGTTTTCTAGTTTCACCATCTACTGAAATATGCCAGTTACTGATCTAAGCAACAAATAGGCATGGCTCCACTTCCCAAAGGAATACAGTAGCAACATAATATGACTCAAATGCCTTTCAAGTCAATAAAAACCAAGACAAAATGGTACATCTTTGCTAGTCCCAGGCACTCTGTCCTTACTATTTAGATCTGACCCTGAAGACCAATATAGAATGTGAATACACAGAGGTTAGTGTGCACTGAAGCACAATTTATGGTACTGTAAACAGCATCAGGTTTAATTCCAGTTTCTGAGTTTTGTGGAGTGTGAGACAACATGTAATAGTCTTTGCACTGTTTTTTCTAGCTCTATGTCTGTGAACCTGTTTTCAAACTGTCCATGTATATATGTGTAATTGCACATATGAAATAAGTTACCTTTATTGAGATTTGGAAAAGTGCTGCTTATTGAGAAAACAAATAATAAAACCAAGGGCAGCTGGTTTTATTTTTTTCTCTCTCTCTTGGCAGAAAAGTTCAGCATCGTTCACGTTAGAGAAAAAGACACCTTAATAGGTTTCCTTTCCTTGCTTTTGTTTCTCTTTCATGTCAGCTAAAAGGTATCTTGCACCCTAGTACCAGATATTTCCTTTGTCTGAATTGACGGGTTTTTGTGTTATAGTGAAATGACAGCGATAAACGACTTTCTGACACCAGCAGGAAAAACAATGCTTTCATGTAGATATGCCTGTCTTCTGATTTCAATGTTTGGCTTGAAACATTTGCAGGAAATAGGTTTAAATACAACACAAAGCAATGGAAGTAAGTGATGGGTTGTGGGAGGAAAACAATTTAGTTATAATTGGTTTGACATAATCATGAACAACCATGTGCTCTCTCTGGATTTGCCTGCTATTTGAGGGCTGAGTCAGAGTGGCTATTTGAAACTTCAGCTTGCATGGGTTCTTATCCTTTTGGAATTTGAATGTTTAGAACTGTTGTGTGCAAGTTATTTATTCCTTAAAAGTCATGCTGTGACAACATGGACTTTATCCCACAGACCCTGGAACAGGCCTGTCACGTTCCAAAAAGGGGGCGTGACAAATTTGGGAGAAACAACGCATCTTACCACGCAAGGGAACACCGTCGCTGCCACCTGACATTCCCATTATGTTCTATTCCATCCCAAAGGGGCAATTTTTGAGAACTGTTCAAAAGTGTTCTCAAAAATTGCCCCCTCTGGGACAGATGTAGAACATGATGGGAACGTCTGGTGGCAGCGCCGGCTTTCCCCTGTGCAGTAAGATGCATTCTTCATCCCATCCTGTTCTCATCATGCCCCCTTTTTGGAATGTAATGGGCCCATTCTAGGGCCCATGTGATAAAGTTCCAAGACAAATGAGCCAGACACTGTTTTATGAGTTAAAAGTTTTGCCACAACTGTAATGCAACAAAAAGTCTCACAAATAGTTACATTTATAGTTAATATATTCCTTGGTATGACAAGTGTAGACTTAAAGATGAGAGGACACAGGCCTCGATGGTGTCAAGACCAGCAAATGTTCCACCAGGGCTACCAGTATACCTGTCTCGTAAACATCTTGGCAGGGCTTTCCTTACAAGCCAATCAGCTCCTCCAGAATGGCACACCATTGTTATTATGGAAAAAATAATTCCAAATGGCCAATCATTCACTAGTTTCCTTGGTGATTCTTATACGGTGGTGAGGGGGTAGACCCCACTCCCTGCCACTGAATATGTGCAAGAGAGCACTAAGTGCCTGGTCTGGCATGATGACCCTGCATGCAAAATTCAGATTACCAACAACAATCTAGAAATCATACAGTGTGCAATTTTGTTCATTCATCATGAAGGTTACCTGATGAAGAAGGGTTTCCAGCTTTTACATGGGGAGATGCAAAATGTTGAGCTCTCTGTTGAGAAAAGTGAGTTTGGTGGAAGGACCCTTTCATCTTCTTGTGGGCAAGGGGAACACTGAATTCCTTGGCAAAATCCTGAAAGGCCTTAAGGGCAGCCTGACAAATTGATGAAGAGGGCCGACAAGCAAACAGAAAATTGTTGCAATGATGCATAATTGCCATGTTTCCCAACTTCTTAATAGTACACCACTCAAGAAATATGGTGAACTGCTCAAAAGTGTAGCATGATATAAAAGAACCCATAGACTCTTACAAAAGGCACCCTTGAAGTGGAAGCTGAAGACATCAAAATCCCCAAGGTGAACTGGCAGAAGCCAGAATGCAGATTTTATGGCATATTTTGCCAATATTGAACTTGGGCCTAGAGACTGTATCATCATCAATACCTCATTGGAGGACACCTATTTAACCAAATATAGGATGGGATCAATTGCATTATTGACAGAGGATCCCTTTGGAAATAAAATAGTAGGTATTAACCAGTACTCACCTGGGAACATATTTGGGAGCACTCCCAATAAAGACAGCCAAAGGCTGGGTAGGGTAAGGTCTGGGTGAGGCCTTGACATCCTGGCTACTCTTCCTAAGTGTCTCTGCCATTTAGGTTAGAGACTGACTGAGAGTTAGATGCATAACAAAAAGAGTGCTTCCCATGTAGAGAATTTGAAAGCCTTCTGCAAAGCCATCCAGAGTATAGCGGGTGCTGGCCTGCCTGGGATAAAACACCAACCAGGAAGTGAGTGCAGGGAGCTTAATTGGAGTTGAAGTCTATGCCTCTCTGCTGGCTCCCATGGGTGTTAGCAGCATTTGGCCCATTGTTGCACCCTGTGTGCTTCTCTCAGAAATGGAAAAGCACTGAGATGCTGACCTCCAGAGATACTGCATCAATGTTCATATTTCCATGTCTGTCTTTTATATTTGACAGACCGCCTCAAAGGAGCGGTCTATAACCCGCCATTATTAACTATTAAAGACTTAAAGGATAAAATAGGAAGAATTAAGGAACATTTGAATCTATTTGGAGAGATAACAGGACTTCAGATTAATTGGAACAAAACAGAAATGATGTTATTTAATTATACAAAAAAAGAAGAATTGGAGTTTATGAAAGAAAAAGAGAGGGATAAGAATAAAAAGTAATATAAAATATTTAGGAATTAATATAACGAAAGATTTAAAAGAAATGGAAGGGAAAAATTTTTTAGTATTACGGAAAGAAGTTGGGGAAAAAATAGTAGAATATAAGAAAATTCAATTATCATGGTTTGGAAGAATAGCATTAATCAAAATGAAAATTTTACCAAAACTAAATTTTTTATTCAGAATGATACCACTAAAAATATCAGAGGTAGAATTAAGTAAATGGCAACAGTTACTAAATGTATATTGTAATGGAGGAAAAAGAAGTAGATTAAATAAACAATTTTGGTATGAGTCTTAGAAAAAAGGAGGGTTAGGCCTCCCTAATATAAAAGGATATTATGAAGCCAATCACTTAAGATATGTAATAGAAGGTATGATGGATGTACCAGATTTGGATTGGTTAGAAATGAGGAAAAAAGAGATAAATATGAAAATAGAGAAAATTTTATTTAAAGAAATTAGTAGGAAAGAAATTAAAGAAATTGAAAACCCATTTATAGAAAATATATTAGAAATTTGGAATAAATATAAAAAAGGATTAATGAATGAAAATTCAATGTTAACACCAACAATAATGGAAAAATCCTTCCCAAAAAATTTAAAAGACATATTAGATAAAAAATTAAAGGAAAGGAAAATAGATAAAATGGAAAATTGGATGGAATTAAAAATAGGAAAAGAATATATAAAAGAAAAACTTAGGGGGATAATTATGTCTTGGTTACATTTTATGCAAATAGAACAATGATTTAAAAATTGGAAGAAAAAATATAGAAAAAGGAAAATATACACAATTTGAACAAATAGTTCAGAAAGGAAAAAAATGGAGGAAAATGAACATATGAAAGGTATAACTAGTAAAATTTATAAAATATTAATGGACAATAAAAGGGAAAAATTAAATCAAACTATTTTAAAAGAAATATGGAAAGATGAAGTAGGATGTAAAATTTGTGATAATGAATGGAATAAGATTTGGGAACAAAGACATTTGAAAAAATTATCGGTGCGAATTAAGGAAAATTATTATAAATTGATTTGGAAATGGTATTTGACAAAATATTGTTGGAGAGGTTGTCAGGAAGTAGGATCATATCTACATATGTGGTGGCAATGTAAATATGTACAAACATTTTGGGAAATAGTACTAAAAATTACTAAAAAAATAAAATAAAAAGCACTCCATAAAAGAGGGAGACAGTGCAGGTTTGGTCAAGGAAGGTGGGTAGTAAGGGGATGGGTGACACTATGACTGCTGGTGGTACCAGAGGGGACAGGAGTTGCTAGAACACCATCTGAAGCAGGAGTGGCAGGAAATCCAAATCAAAGCATCCCCGACAGATGGCCATCTAGCCTCTGCTTAAAGACCTCCAAGGAAGGAGACTCCACTACACTCCAAGGGAGTGTGTTCCACTGTCGAACAGCCCTTACTGTCAGGAAGTTCTTGTAAATACATTTAGGCTGTGCATATGATATTGTAATTTAAAAGTATAATTTTAATTTTGCTAGTTGTTTATGCCACAACTATTAAAATTAAATTCGGTGATATATGGGAATTATGAGTTATGTGTAACATTAGTACAAAAAACATTACTTACAATTCTGTATGGTGTGGTAATGGGAAAAGGTCAATGGTGGGGTGTGCGTGTGAGACTATGAGTTACCATGCTAGGTGACACTAACCTAATGACACCACTGTGTCTTACCAAACAGAAAAAAATACTATTATATTACTATCAGAACTTTTTCCTCTTTTTCCTCTGTCTTGCAACATGCTTATTTTTAATCTTAAAGACAGCCTTCCAAACATCCTGAGTCACTAAAATTCAATTCTAGAAATACAATAAAGTTTCAGGTTTTAACAAACTGAAGTAAATCATAGAATCATAGAGTTGGAAGAGACAGCAAAGACCACCCAGTCCAACCCCCTGCCATGCAGGAAATCTCAATCAAAGCTTCCCCAACAGATGGCTATCCAGGTTCTGTTTAAAGACCTCCAAAGAAGGAGACTCCACTACACTCCGAGGGAGTTTGTTCCACTGTCGAACAGCCCTTACTGTCAGGAAGTTCCTCCTAACGTCGAGGTGGAATCTCTTTTCCTGTAGCTTGCATCCATCCTCCCCTGAGTCCTCAGCCAGACTGGGCATGACAATTAGAGCCAGAACAGATAGCTCTGAAGGGGTAGTTGAAGCCACCCCTTCTGAAAACAGACTGGGCTGTGACAGCCACATGCTGTAGCCCCAATCCACTTGAAGCAGGACAAAAAAGGAGCGGCAAAGATCCTCTCCGTTTCCAGCTGGCAAAAAGCCAGCTTTTCTGATCCTACCTAAGCCCAAAGCCAGCTTCATGATTTTCCAATGGCATGCAGCATGTGCATTGGCATTCAGCACACCAATGGAGCGTAGTAGTAGTAGTAGTAGTAGTAGTAATAATAATAATAATAATAATAATAATAATAAGTTTTATTTATAAACCGCTTTTCCGTGATGATCAGAGCGGTGTACAGGTAAAAATTGCAATGACAAAATACAAAATACAGAATAAAAATTGCAATGACAAAATACAAAATACAGAATAAAAATTGCAATACATAAATAAAACTTTCAATAAAAACATCCCAATTAAACAAATTAAAACCATGAAGCTGCCCACATTAACTTTTAGTTCATAAGAATAATGAAATGCAGTATAATGTGTTTATACAAAGGGATCTTGTAGCACTTTTAAAATTAACTGTATGAAAAAGTTGTAGCATAAACTTTCATAAACTTGGTCTACTTCCTCAGATGCATGAGTAGATCAAGTGTATGCTATAGCTTCTTTTACCCAATTAGTCTTAAAGGTGTTAAAGATCCCTTTGCTTTGCATACTGATATTCCAGACTAACATGGCTATGTCTCTGTTTGTATATTATGTATGAGCCATTACTTACAGTTGGCTCTCCCCTTCTGTAGGCTTGCCATCTGCAGATTAGAGCATTTTCAAATGACCCTGCCCCATTTTCCCCAATGATGGCAGGTGCATTGGGAACAATGGGACTTTAAGTCCTGTGGATTTTGCTATTCACAGTGGCAGTGGTGACAGCGGGAGGGAGATCCGGAATGGAACATGGAAAAGCTGACTATAATAATCTTCAATCTCAATTCTCAATAAAATTCAGCAGGCATTTAGAATATTAGAAATTTGTCAGCTTGAGATGCTGGTTGAGTTTTAGTCAGCAGTATGGATCTTCCAACAGGCCTAACCATTTTAAATTATGGTTTTAAAGCATTAATTGATGAATTTTAATATATATAAATTTTATATGCTCTTTTAACAGATGTTACATGTTGTGTTATTTGTTATTGTTCCCCAAACAGGGAGAGCAGGTAAGAAGTCATCATTGTCATCATCAGGCCTGTTAGTAATTACGTCTGTAATGCAAATTGATATGCATTATTTCACCGTTTATTACTACACAGTTTATTTCTTTTAAAAAAGTATGTGTTTATCCCAATAGCTATAGCTACATCTTTATATATGCACACAGAATTGGAAAAGCAGGTGTGTTGATTTCTGTTTCTCTCTCACCAGTCCTTTTCACAGACACTCAATAAGGGTTTATCTTACTGCATGCAGGGAAGACAGAATATGCACATAACAATCTCCACATTGTTCAGTGATGAATCAGAACTCTGGGCAAATCAATTTGTTGTTCTTGGCATTTGATCCATCTCACTTAACTGATGAGAAAGTTCTGGCCTCCTTTAGAGGGTGAATTAGTGTGGAAGGTACAGCATCAAGTACTAAATGAACATGTCTGAATAGCATCAGATTTTTCTGTACCTTCAAGGGAAAAAAATGAATTGAGATGGTAGAGAAGGAAGGCCTGATTTTCTGATTCCTTTATCATCAAATGAATGGAAGGCATAGAAGCTTTAAACACACACACACATACGCACACAACTGTCTTTATTCTTCAATTTATCCAGCAGACTAACCAGGCAATCTTTGTATGTCTAGTCAGAAATAAGGTCTGAATTGAATAAGGCTTACTCTTTGATAAGTTTGGCGGGTTATAGACCACCGCTTTGAGGCAGTCTGCCGCCGCCACCGTTTGCTCCATAAGGGAGCCATCGCAGCCACACCGCGCGTCTCCCTTACGGAGCAAAAAAGAAGCTCCAAAATTGAGCTTCGTTCTGCGGCGCCCTAATGACGTTGTGAGGCGCTGCTGGCGCACTTGCGACTTCATTAGCACAGCGTCCGATACGTAAAGATGGTGCCGGCCGTGTGGAATGGCCAGCGCCACATTGTATGGACAGAGTCTGTATTAGACCCAGGGTCATCTAGAAGAGACGCCCCTTTTTTAAAATGGGACGTCCTGCGGACGTCCCAAGTGGCGGTCTATAACCCGCCATAGTTTAGGTTTGAATCTTAAGAGGCAGTTAAGAACAGAGAAATCTGTTTCCAACCCCTATCCAATATTTATATGTTTTACATCCAAATTAAAAAAAAATCTTTGAAATAAAATATATTTTATTTTGGCATTAATTTTATTTTTAACAATCTCAAAATATACACTTAAATACATATTTTAACATGTTGGGTTTAGCTTTTTTTCCCTCCAAAAATGAATTTAAATGTATGCTTTTTTCAAAATATGTTCATGTTTATTTCTCTTTTAATCTTTGTATTTTAATTTATATTTTTGTCTGTTTGAACTTCTCAAAGCTGCATTTTAGCACTGTGAAATCTGTACTTTGTTCTGAGGTTTTTGGATCTTATCAGTTAATATATGAATTTACAAACATTAAATTGGTCAAACAACCATAAATGGGTCCTTTGGTTGTTTTAGTGGTATGTGATACCAATATATTACTAAATATAAGCCAATTTCACTGTGAGATCTGTCTTGGAAAGGTACTATCTGCCTCATAGGAAGATCATAGTATACTCTGTGAGAAAACCAAACAAAAAAGCAATAGTTAAATAAGTAGAGATCAAAAAACTTTACTTAAAGTTTAGGTTTATATATTTTCTCTTTTCCTAGGATATCACAGTAGCATCACTAGGGGGTGTGGTGTGTTTGGACTACAACAGCTGACACCCTAAGGGGTGTGTGTGACACCACTGCTCCTCAAACATCCAAGGAATGTGGGGAGGTGTAGCTCAGCGGGTAAAGCAGGCACTCTTCTTCTATAGAGTCTCTTCAGTGAGCAAGAAGAGTGTCTGTCTCTGCTCCCCCCCTCACTGGAAGGCAGAGGGAAGGGGGGGAGAGGGTGGGAGTGGGAGCAGAAGCTGAATGGGGGAGAAAGGAGATGCAAGAAGCAGGGATGGACATGCAATAGGCATGCTTGTAGGAAAAGCTGGATTGATCAAGAAGAGCCCTTATAAAGACAAGTAGGCATGCATGGAAAGGTCCTGGTGTTCCATGGTGGAACCCCTGGGTGAGTGACAGGAAGGGATGGCATACACCCCAATGATGAATCCTTTGTTGGAGAGAAGATGTGAGGAGGGGGATGTGGAAGCCAAGGATGCAGAGCAAAAAAAAAGGTGCAAAGGTAGAAAAATTTAGGGGCAGCTTGTTGGCTTTTTTGTATATTTTTTGTGTAATTAAACAATATTAAAGTGAAAACTCATTACAGCAAGAATGGATTCCTAATCCATGTAACAGTTACCTTGTCTAGCCCACATTTCACTAGCTTGTTTACAAGAATGACATGGAAAACCCTGTCAAAAGCCTTACTGAAATCAAGAGGCATTACAAACCGCCACTTTGAGGCGGTCTCCCAGCGCTGCTGTTTGCTCCGTGAGGGAGCCGCCGCAGCCAAACCGCGCGGCTCCCTTACGGAGCAAAAAAGAAGCTCCAAAATGGAGCTTCTTCTGGCGGCGCGCTCATGAGGCCGCGAGGCGCCAATGGCGCACTCGCGACGTCATTAGTGCTGCGTGACGTGCGGACGCACAGCGTCCGTTACGTCAAGATGGCGG